>NC_142014.1:79858316-79981742 GCF_049901735.1 Notechis scutatus | reverse complement strand
CTGCCTGGAAGGACACATATCTGGACTCAAACCAGGGACAAAGTCATGTCAGGGGATTTTATCCTCCCAGAATGCTCTGGGGCAGACCTCAAAGGAGATTTTGACCAAGCCACTCAGCGAGAAAGGGCTGACTTCCGCCTTTCCTCCCCCCAAGCGAGAGGGAGAACCGGAAGCGACTGCTGCGTCGTACTCTACGCTTGTAGTTTTTGTTGCATCTCTTTGGGGAGAGGAGGGAACCATATCCGATGGCGCGCGACTTTCATTGGCCCGCAACCGGGCCACTCTTCCGCTTGTGAAAGGAGGAGGGGCAATAAGGAGCGTGCTCTGCGATAGGGCGGCAGAGACCCATTAGTCGGTGCGGGCGAAGAGGCGGGGTTTCGCTTGGCTGGAAGCGTCAATCAGGTTATATTGCGCTTTGCTGGGAGCAAGTTGCGGTGCGCGTGCGATGTCTGAACGTTAGGCGGAAGTCAAAGTAAGTGCAAATCCCCAAATTTTAATTTTAAATGTAATTAATTGCTAATTAATGGTTATTCGGGGTATTGGAGCTGGGAAAAGCATGGTCATCCAGGCCGAATTATTTTCCCATCCGGATTTTGGGGCAAAAAGTAATTTTTTTTGGGGGGGAGGAAGGGATTTAAAAAACGAAAGTCAATTGGAACCCGACCATGGTCAACCTGGCGCCCTCCAGATTTTGGAGGTATTACATGTCCTATCATCCCCTGCATGCAGGCTGGGGAATTCTGTGGGAGTGGGAGTCCACAAGTCTTAAGGTTGCCAAGGCTGAGAAACGCCGGGTTAGTGCATCTTTTGCCTCTTTTCAAAGGAAGCGCTTGTTAATGGGATGCCTTAATGGCGCGGATCCCGGAAACCGACATCTCTTTGGAGGCAGCCAGAAGTTCCATTTTATGACGGTTAAGCCACCCAGGGTCGCTTCGGATAGTGAGATGGGCGGCCTATCAATTAAACAGGAAACAATTATCCCTTAGCATGAAATGTCAACCTGGGCACTGAGAGAGCGCCTATATATGTGTGTGTATATGTGTGTGGGGGTATGGATTTATATATATTTTCTTTTGAGAAATATATATTTATATTTTTGTTTGTTTTTTGAGGTTTTCGCGGGTATTTGTATGTGGATCTTTGGTTATTTGGGTTTTCTCCCGCATAATATTGGAAGTATCTTGGCCAACATACTTCCAATATTACGCGGGAGAAAACCCGAATAACCAAAGATAGATAGATAGATAGATAGATAGATAGATAGATAGATAGATAGATAGATAGATAGATATCCCACTCTGTCTCACACACACAGAGAGAGCTAGCCAGTTTGGTCTACAATTAAAGCACCTTAATTATAGACAAAACACTCTCTTTTTGTCTGTCCATCTATTCCCACCCACCCCTCTCTATCAATCTATCATGTCTCTGTCATCTGTGTTGTCTTTCTATCATCCCATCCTTATCTATCTATCTATCTATCTATCTATCTATCTATCTATCTATCTATCTATCTATCTATCTATCATCTATCTCATCTATTTATTATGTCTCTGTCATCTGTGTTGTCTTTCTATCATCCCATCCTTATCTATCTATGTATTATGTTTCTGTCATCTGTGTTGTCTATCATCCCATCCATATTTGTCTATATCTATCTATCTATCTATCTATCTATCTATCTATCTATCTATCTATCTATCTATCTATCTATCTCATCTATTTATTATGTCTCTGTCATCTGTGTTGTCTTTCTATCATCCCATCCATATTTCTATCTATCTATCTATCTATCTATCTATCTATCTATCTATCTATCTATCTATCTATCCATCCATCCATCCATCCATCCATCCATCCATCCATCCATCCATCCATCCATCATATCTATCATGTCTCTGTCCTCTGTCTGTGTTATCTATCATCTCTATCATTCATCCGTCTGTCCCATCCGTTCATCATCATCTATAATCCCATCCATCCATCCATCTTCATCATCTATCATGCATCCATCCATCCATCCACCCATCCATCGCCTAACTAAATAAATATTCATGAAATGGGGGAAAGCACCAAAACCTCACATCCTTTAACAACCATTTTGTCTTGGAAGGCCAAGCCATTTAAAAAAAAAATGTGTTAAATGTATTTGCCACCTATCTCGCTACTCTACGCCGAACTATATTATTATGCTATGCTGTTATCCTACTCTGATGTCTTTATGCTGAGCGATGGTCGGATGAACCCTGGTTGATTGCTTAAAATCCGATCGGCAGCGGCCCCACCATAAACCACCAATGGTGGTTTGCAAAAGGCAAGGTCTGGGTTTGCAACAGGATCCTGGTTTTCTGTCCTCCAGTGTCATTTTTCTCTCTTTTTTTCTTGTTGGGTCAGTGAGCTCTTTCAAGCAACTCCGTCTGACGACGAGCGATTGTGAAGCTCTTCGGCATAGCCCAGAAGGCACAGCCGCTCTGACGCAGCCCCTCAGCCAGAGGCCGGGCAGCCGAGATTCCTGTAGGTGCCTTGGGCCAACTCCTCGGAGGAGGAGGAAGAACCATTCCAAAGGTGTGATGAGTTGGGATGCTTTGCTGAAAAGATCAGTGAATGATTTCTGGGGGCATTTGCCTCGTCTGGTGCTTTGGTTAGAAACCACAAAAGCCGTGTTGCAGTGCAGCATATGGAGAGTGTGTTGCAGCAGTTAGGTGCTGCCTTTGGCAATTGTCCCCTGTTGTTAGAGGTTGGCTCCCTGTTTATATAGCCATGTGTATACAGAAAGCAAACCCTACCTCCTCCTAACACTGATGGTGTTACCTAGTTGGATCATGAAACATCTTGTGCAAGAAGATCACACAGCTCAGAGAGCACCAAGGACCCCAGAAGTCCTTCCTCCTTTCTTTCTTTCTTTCTTTCTTTCTTTCTTTCTTTCTTTCTTTCTTTCTTTCTTTCTTTCTTTCTTTCTTTCTTTCTTTCTTTCTTTCTTTCTTTCTCTCTCTCTCTCTCTCTCTCTCTCTTTCTCTCTTTCTCTCTTTCTTTCTTTCTCTCTTTCTCTCTTTCTCTTCTTTCTTTCTCTCTCTCTCTCTCTTTCTTTCTTTCTTTCTTTTTCTTCCTTCCTTCTTTTCTTTTCTTTTCTTTTCTTTTCTTTTCTTTCTCTTCCACCTCCTTCTCCACTCCACAAATCCCACTCCCCACTCCCTTCTAGCACGGATGATGTTACCTAGTTGGATCATGAAATGTCTTGTTCAAGATCACCCAGCTCAGAGAGCAACAAGGACCCCACAATCCTCCCTCCCTCTTTCTTTCTTCTTTCTTTCTTTCTTTCTTTCTTTCTTTCTTTCTTCCTTCCTTCCTTCCTTCCTTCCTTCCTTCCTTCCTTCCTTCCTTCCTTCCTTCCTTCCTTCCTTCCTTCCTTCCTTCCTTCCTTCCTTCCTCTTCCCCCTCCACAAACCCTACTCCCCACTCCCTTCTAGCACTGATGATGTTCCCTAGTTGGAACGTCTACAAGAAAACCATCAAACTCGGAGAGAACAAAGGACCTCACAGTCCCTCCTTTCCTTTCCCTCCCTTCCCTTCCCTTTTTCTTCCCTTCCTTTCTCCTTCTCTTTCCCTCCCTTCCCTTCTCTCCCGTCTTTCCTTTTCCTTCCCTTCCCTTTTTCCTTTCTCCTTTCTTTTCCTTTTCCCTTTGCTCCCCTTCCTTTCCCCTTTCCTTTCCTCTCTTCTCCTCTCCTAACTTCTCCTTTCCTTCTCCCTCTCCCTCCTCCTCCTCCTCCTCCACAAACCCCACTCTCACGTAGCACTGAAGATGTTCCATAGTCGGGTCATGAAACGTCTTGTACAAGAAAACCAAGCGTCTCACACGCATCTTCTCTGCTGCTTGTTTCCAGGTTGCAGCATTTATAAGCAACCCTGCGGTGCTGTCACCAGGGAGCAGGCTTAAAACAGGTGTGGAGGGCAGTACAGGTAGCAATACAGGTGGTCTTTGACTTATGACCTCAATTGAGCCCAGCGAGACAGGTATTAAGCTAATTTTGCCCCGTTTTACGACCTTTCCTCGTCCCCATTGTTAAGTGAATCACTACAGTGGCTACGTTAGGAACACGGTTGTGCAGCAAATCCGGCTTCCCCATTGACCTTGCTTCGTCAGAAGGGGTTCCCCAAAATCACGAAGCGGACTCCGCGTCCCGAAAAACCCCTTTGATTTGAGCTAAAGTGAATTCCTCTCATTCACATGCAGCAAAGTCCCGGCCAACAGTCTTTCAAGAGATTTTACAATTAGAGACCTTTATCAGGCTTGGAGAGTTGCCAGGCCGATATCTTCTGAACGCCACGCTGTAGCAGCAATGACTCGGCAAGAAGTCAGGAACAGATCTTCACCCTAATGATTTGAACTAATGGTCTCCTGCAAACCCCATTCCCCTTTTGCTCCTCTTTATTCCCTATGGGAGGGGCCAGTCACTGTCCATTTGTGGCTTTACTTCCAAGTCGACCCTTGTTCCTTAGCTGTTCCCTTCTGGCAGCTCTGTGCATGCGCACACTGGGAACAGGCTCCAGCTGTTCTTCTTCCCCACTGATATCCGACTCCGAAGGCAGTTGATAACTGTCGGACGGCCCTGGCCCCATTTCTGCCTCTGACGCAGAGCCCTCCTCAGAGCCTTCCCCAGACTCCAGGACTGGCCCATAGTCCTCCCCAACCTCCTCACTGTCCGAATCTGCCCCCAACCTCCTCACTGTCCGAATCTGCCCCCAGCTCCGCTGGCCGCTGGCGGGCCACAAGAGCAGGTCACCAAAGGGGATAACATGACTCCAGGACATTGTGACTGTGATAAATACGAGTCAGTTTCCAAGCACCTGAATTTTGATCACACAACTGTAGAGATGCTGCAACTGTCCCAAATGTGAAAAACACTCCCTTTTTTCAGTGCCGTTGTAACTTCGAACGGTCACTAAATGGAACTATAAGTCAAGGACTACCTGTACAGATGCCTTCCATTGTCCACCTTGTTTTTCTGCCTGGGCCCAGCCGTCCTTTGAAGTTGCTGTAATTTTATCAGAGATTATTGCAGAAAATCAAATCCAGAAAGCACCCACATATAACAGATTCAGCAGGATTCATTAACTTCTTTATGTACATAATAACACATGAAGTACATTTACAGTACCAACAGCAGATTCTTCCAACATGGTAGAAAATTACAGGCAAAAACACAAGCAGAGGGAGAGAAGAGCAGAGAACGGTTTCAGCTTTGTGCAGCTTCAGAGCTTAAAACAGAGCCATGCCCAGGCTCCTTCCAGTTTCAGTTTCCAAACGGTCTTTTTCCATGATGGCGAACAGGTGGCACGCAGAGCCATTTGGGCGGACATGCAAGCCCCAGCCAAACGTACCTGCACTGTGCAGGTGTGTGCCTCCCAGCTGATTTTCAGCCCATTTGAGGCAAGGTCGAAGTCTCTGCAGCCTCAGGAGGCCAGAAAACAGGCCTTCCGGAAACAACGGAAGTGCCAAAACGGGCCCATTTTTTGGCCTCCCGAAGTTCCAGAGGCTTCCTCGAGCCTCCAGGAGCGCGAAAATGGCTTCCCCCGGGCTCCAGAGCCCCCATAGGCTGAAAGCGGGCACTTCTGCTATTTCCGGAAGGCCCGTTTTTCGGCCTCCCGAGGCTGCAGAGGCTTCCTTCGAGTCTCTGGGAGGGCGAAAACAGCCTCAAATGGGCCAAAAATCAGCTGGGAGGCAAATGCATGTGCAGTGCAGGTAAGTTTGGCTGTGGCTCGCATGTCTGCACCAATGGCTCTGCGTGCCACCTGTGGCACACATGCCATAGGTTCGCCATCACGAGTCAAGTTGCTATGCCTATTCATTGGCTGACCTTGTTGCCATGCCCCTGCCAGTTAATGAATATTCTGACAAATTTATCTTCCTTTTCCGTCTCGGTTGGGTTTGCAGGCCACCAAAGGACCATCACAGATTACTTCAGGAGTATATCCCGCATCTCGCCATGCTCCAGTAACATGGCGGAGAGCCTCAAAGCCAAAGTTGAGGAACCTCTGGAGAATTTCGCTCACGGCTCGGCGTCCGACTCGGACGACTCTTGCAGTCTTCTTGACGATTGGACGGACATGTCGGCGATCCCCAAGAAACAGTTACGTTTCTCCTGGGGACCTAGTGACTTTGACGGACGCCCTGGCCAAGAGGTCCAAGAACAGAGACCATGGTTGGTGAGGCTTCCTGAAGAGAGCTCGGGTGATGGAACTGTCAAAGAAGAAGTTCAAGACGTTGAGGTGGATCCACTTCCCGATGTCCACTTTGGGCTGCTAGGAACCACATCGGGGGATGACGTGCCTCGGGGAACCCTGGACAAACTGCCTGATGAAATTCTTCAGGAGATCTTTGTCCTGCTACCTGTGGTTGATCTCCTCCAAAACCTCCCTCAGGTGTGTCGGCGTTGGAAGCGTATCGTCTCTGACGTGAAGGTAAGGAATGGTGTTACCTCAGGAATGGCGGAATGGACCTGGGCCAGACCTTGGTCTCCCTTAGCAGGGTTTCATCCATGATTTAATTATCATGGTCAAGGTCCTTCTTCTGCTTGGAACCCTTTTCCATTTGGCAACTATATTTTAGGTTGCAAGTAGAAGATTAGAATAGGAATAGGAATAGGAATAGGAATAGAATAGAATGGAATAGAATAGAATAGAATAGAATATTGAGAATAGAATAGACAATAGAATAGAAATAGAAAATAGAGTAGAATAGAATAAAAATAGAATAGAATAGAAAATAGAATCGAATAGAGAGGAGAAGAGAATTAGAATTAGAATAGAATAGAATAGAATAGAATAGAATAGAATAGAATAGAATCTTTATTGAGAATGGAATAGAGAATAGAACAGAAAATAGAATAGAAATAGAAAATAGAGTAGAATAGAATAAAAAATAGAATAGAATAGAAAATAGAATCGAATAGAGAGGAGAAGAGAATTAGAATAGAATAGAATAGAATAGAATAGAATAGAATAGAATAGAGAATAAATAGAAAGAATAGAATAGAATAGAAAATAGAATAGAAAATTGAATCTATCTATCTAAAAGCGAAATGCCACTCATGCATCATTACAAAATCTCCAGAACCGTAAAGCCTACAAACTTGAAATTTGGCACTTATGTTCCTCTTGGCTTCTAGGGGCTCACTAAGAAAGGTTTTTTCAAAATGACCATCAGAGCATTTAGACTATTTCCTATATTATTATTATTAACACGCTCTGATGCTAAGGAGTTCGACTCCCCCTCCCCACCTGAAAAAAAGAAATCTCTTCCAAATACAAAACACAAGCAGAGGAGTTTCAGTTTCCGTTTCACAGCAGCAAGCAGCTTTAGGACAGAACAGTTGAGCTAAGCCACGCCCAGGCTCCTTGTTGTCTCCTTCTTGCTCACACAGCAAAATACTATTTCACTTTCCAAACAGCCCTCAACTTTTTCACATACTGACAGGACGCTAGCCAGATGAATACTAATGGATACTTTGGGCAGAGGCAGAATTTTCTCCCCTTATTTTCCTCCCCAAAAACTAAGCCCGACCACATAGTTTAATAGCAAATCATGGGTATCGAGCTAGTAGAAAATAGAAGAGAATAGAAAATAGAATAGAACAGAAAATAGAACAAAACAGAATAGAAAATAGAATAGAAAAGAGAACAGAACAGAATAGAGTAGAAAATAGAATGGAATAATATTGGAATATAGAATGGAATTGAATTAGAAATAGAAATAGAATTCTTTATTGGCCAAGTGTGATTGGACACACAAGGAATTTGTCTTCAGTGCCAGAGTCCTCAGTGTACATAAAAAAATACAAGTGATGAATCATTTGAACTCTAAATTATGGCATCTGGTGTTTGACATAAATAAGCAACAAACCAAAGTTATCAGAAATACTTGGGAGTCTTCCCTGGCAGGTGAGTTAGACTCACCGTTGAGTCTTGGAATGCCAACTTTAAGAGCAAACAGAGAAGAGGGTATAGAAGATAATATGATAGCTCAGGGTTGAGCTGTGGGAGTCCTGGGTGCTCTCTGAGCTTGGTGGCTTTCTTGCAGATGTTTCATGACCCAACTATGTAACATCAGTTTTATACTATAGTGTATTTCAAGCTTGGCCAGTTTAACACGGGTGGATTTCAACTTCCAGAATTCTGGGAATTGAATAACCACCTCCTCCTCCTCCTCCTCCTCCTCCTCCTCCTCCTCCTCCTCCTCCTCCTCCTCCTCCTCCTCCTCCTCCTCCTCCTCCTTGTAAAATACCAATCCATTCTAGCACTAATGGGTTGAAAATACTAACTACTTTGGTCGTGAAACATGCTGGCTGGGGATTCTGGAAGTTGTGTTCTGGAAGTTGTATACTGCAAAAAGAGGGCTGTGAAAATACTTACAGACCCCTCACATCTTGGACATAAACTGTTTCAACTCCCATCCTCAAAACGACACTATAAGAGCCCTGCAGACCAGAACAACTAGACACAAGGGGAGTTTTTTCCTGAACACCATCACTTTGCTAAATCAATAATTTCCTCCACACTGTCCAACTATTTACAAAATCTGCACTACTATTACTATTAATCTACTCATCACTCCTTATCGCCCATCCCCTCCCACTTGGGACTGTATGACGGTAACTTTATCACTTGTATCCTTACGATTTATATTGACTGTTTCCTAGTATGATTTGATTGCTTATTGTACCTATGACTATTATTAAGTGTTGCACCTGGTGATTCTTGACTCTTGATGGATGTATCTTTTCTTTTATGCACACTGAGAGTATTTGCACCAAGACAAATTCCTTGTGTGTCCAACCACACTTGGCCAATAAAGAATTCTATTCTATTCTATTGAAGTCCATGGGTCTTAAAGTTGCCAGGTTTAAAAAAATACTGACGTAAGAAATACCCTCTAGCAATGCTTTGCTAAATGGTTAACTCAGCAATGGTGCCACCGTTGAATTCTGGGGGAGTTGAGGCCATGTTCTGTATTGTAGCACACTTCCTCTGATCCAAGTCAAATCAAGGGTAATTTTTCCTGCCTCCCCCTCAAAATTTAAAATTTTGGCCTTGCTTTTTATGAGTCCCAAAAACTTTTAATCCTTAATTTTGTGGATCCCGCACCAGAGGTGCTTTTGATAGCTTGGTTTCCCTAAAGCGGAAAATGCATGCCGTCCACAGCGAACAGCTCGATTCAATGCGTATAAAAATAATAAAGGCTGGATTAAAAAATATAAATAAGTAAGAAGCCCCCCAAGTCATAATATCCGATGTTTTGCTCTGGCTTTTCAGTTCATTCCTTGGAAGAAGCTGTACTATGAGTATTTGAAGGGAATCGGCCACACCTCGCAGACCCTTCAATTCATTCTGCAACGGTACGGCCTAACCAAGGAGCACCCCCAGTGCATGCTGGGATTTATTCGGTGAGTGGCCTCCCACTGTCATCTCCTTTGCTTTCTGGTCCTTGAGTTATGACCACAATAGGGAGCAGCAGTATTTTGCTTGCTAAGGGATGCGGTGGCTCAGTGGCTAAGACGCTGAGCTTGTCAATCAGAAAAGTCGGCAGTTCAGCGGTTCGAATTCCCAGCGCCGCATAACGGATTGAGCTCCCGTTATTTGTCCCAGCTTCTGCCAACCTAGCAGTTCGAAAGCAGGTAGAAAAAATGCAAGTCTCTCTCTCTCTCTCTCTCTCTCTCTCTCTCTCTCCCTCTCTCCTTCTCTCTCTCCTTCTCTCCCTCTCTCTCTCTCTCTCTCTCTCTCTCTCTCTCAAAAACCAAAACATAAATAAAGGTCCTTTAATGCCTTCAACTTGGCTTCACTGTTTAATTGTTCACAGTTGAAGATTAAACTCTTTTCACAATTAACATTCCAAATGAAAGAAACACAGTTCAAATTCAGAGAGTAGATAATGAAGCAAAAGCCGAAAAAAACCCGCACTGAATAAAGTTCCACGACAGACCAGGATAAATAATCACAAACTTCAGGAAGATAACCAGCTACAGTCCGTGGGAAGAACGCCAACCAAGATAAACCTCATCTAGGAATAAAACACTAATTTGTCTCCAGCGTTTGTTAGCACGCAGGTCCAAACTCTTATGCAGATTTCACACCTGCGACCCATGAAGAGGGGATCAAGGCCTTCTCCTCCCAAGTAGACCACATTTTACCCCGATCCTCTCCTCCCTGCGTGCCCTAGGATGGCTAGGGGATGGGCCTGGGTCCTCCTCTGACTGCTCAGCCGGCCTCATGCCCTTCCCCAGCCTCCTCCACCAACTCTGGAGCCACACTCCCACTCCCTGTTGGCTGTTCCTCCTCTCCCTCCAAGTCAGTCTCCACCAGGAGCATTGTCAGCTGGTGCTCCGTTCAAAATCCAGGAAAGAAATACTCTTGCAATTAGAGAAAAGATGTCTTTTACTGGAAGTCAGTGGTAGCAACAAGAAAATTTTGAATCTGGGTAGATAGGCACGCACATCACATTTATCAAGGGAGTGAAATGTTCCCACCCCCAACAGTTCAAACGGTTGTTCCAATTTAAAAATTGTGAACTACATCATGCGGACATCTCCAGGTGGTGATGATTAGTTGGCCTTGGCTTACTCAGATAAAGGGTTGCAGTTGCGCAGAGAAGAGAAAGCTAAGCAGGAATGAGAAACCCTCCCCAGTTTATACAATATTAGTTAGCAACATTTGCAGCTTACATCCCATTCATTTCCCCCTTCCACCACCCCCCATTACTCATGGCAGCCAGAAAGAAGCAAAGGAAAGGAGGAAGATCTTGAAGGCTGACAGGCATGACTCTCTCTCTCACACACACATATATACGCAGAGAGAAGTATGTTTTAGAGTTTATTATTGTTCCCCAGCAATCCCCTTCACACAGCCTCAGAACTTTCCCAAATAAATCCCGCCCCAAGCAGGCCACAGTTAGTCCACAAGGCAGTGGCCAATAGTCCACAAAACAATGGAAAGTCGCTACCGCCAATAAGCCCACCCAACAAACCTAAACCCACCCGGCCAGATGGAAATACACCCAGGCGAGCTCACTTGGGAAGAGAAATTCAAATTCTCCAAGGCAGGAAGCACAAGGAGCAAACACACACAGCCGTAAACCAAACACCTTGTTCCCAGCGATGCCCGATTCCACCCGCTGCAATAAATAGCTTTGATGGGTGCAGCCGATCAAGACAGGCAGGGCCTTCTCCCAAGCAACCTGGCAGATCTCCATTGCTCTTGTCTTTTCTCTGTCCTGAGTGCTCTCGGATCAACCACGGAAGGCAGCTCCTCTTCCTCTTCACTGACTGTCTGTCCCTGCAAGCTGTCCCCAGCCGAAGCCTCCGGTAAATCTCTTTTGGCCGGCTGATCAGAGTCATTAATTAACCCAGTTCCTGATGTGTGACGAAGGTGCTCATCCCTCCTTTGAGCCGGCCTCCGTGGAAGAATCCGGGGATTCGTCCAAGAGAGACATCACACCCCAGGGACGCTGCAAACATCACGACCCCATTGCCACAGTTGTTAAAGTGAATCACTGCAGATGATAAGTGAGCAACCCTGTTGTTAAGCGAATCTGGCTTCCCCCGTTGACTTTGCTTATCAAAAGGTCACAAAACAAGGGTCACACAACAACTGTCGTAAGTATGAGTCAGTTGCCAAGCCTCTGCGTTTTGATCGCACAACCACGGGGATACTGCAAAGGTCATAACTGTGAAACAACGGTCATAAGTCCCTTTTTTTTCAGCATCGTTGTAACTTTGGATGGTCACTAAAAGGAAGTGTTGTAAGTTGAGGTTTTACCTGTATAAGGCCATCACCTGTCCACGTCTATGGAGATTCTCAGTCCGCCAGGTGCTGGTTGTCCCAAAGGTGCTTTTTCAAGAGGCAACTGGACTTTCTGGTTTTCCTCTAAAGATGTTTCACTTCTCATCCAAGAAGCTTCTTCAGCTCTGACTGGATGGTGGAGAATGGAAGGATTTATACTCCTTGCAGACAGCTGGTCACTTGCATCCTTTTAGAGGGTCGTTGAGGCCACTTAGGAGTTTCTCTGTGTCCTCAGGGTCACCTGAGTGGTGCAAATGGTTCTTGTAGTCTGCATTTTTTCCTCTGGAAATTCATTCTTACTCCCACACCATTCCAAGGGTGCTCACCCCAAAGGGCATAGCTAAACGTCTGTAGAGCTACTCTGTCATCCAGGTCTTGGTTGTCCCAAAAGTGCTTTTTTCCCCAAGAGGCAACTGGACTTTCTGGTTTTTCCTCTGAAGGCGTTTCGCTTCTCATCCAAGAAGCTTCCTCAGCTCTGACTGAATGGTGGGGGAAGGAAGTATTTATACTCCTTGCAGAGAGTTGGTCATTTGCATTCTTTTTAGAGAGACATGGAGACCACTTGGAGGTTTATCCTCAGGATGATTTGAATAGTGCAAATGGGTGTGGAGCCTTCTTGGAACTGCGGAAAGGACCGTGCTGTAGACTGGAGATAGACGATGTCATGTCCCTCCCCTTCTGTTGAGGGAGGGGTGTTCAGTTTTGACACAGATGGCCTCTTTGACCCCTCCTCTTTCAAACCAGAGGTCCTCTCTCTGTCCAAACTGTGGACTTTTGCTGTCTTCAGAAGGGTGGCTTTTGTCTTTTGAATGCAGATGGGCGGCTGAATCCTGTCCTCATGGGTTTGTTCTCCGATGTTTTGCCTGTCTGGATTCTGGCAGTTACCCCCAATTAAATCAAGAGTCTCAAGCCAGACTTCCAAAACTTCAAAAATGATTTATTGAGAGTTAACATGTCCGGCAGTGTCTGGGCGTAGCCGACTCTGAGATACGTCATTCATTGTCTCCCTTGAGCCTGGTTTTCCCTCCACCCCTCTGGGTGTATCGTAATTCATATCCTCCAATGGGTCACCTCCATAGCCCAGAGTCATCAATCATGCTCTCCAGTTAGAATTTTGCGCGGCAGAAACTGCAGTCACCTAGTTACTATCTCTGAAAAACTATGCATGGAATGCACTTTCGATTTCCAAGCTGCTGCACTCCTCTTTCAAACCCCTTTCCCCCCTCCCTTTCTGTTGGCAACTCTTAAAATGACCATAGAAATATTTTATGAGTTGACAGTGCCATGTGTTTATTAAGTGGTTGTTTTGTTTCCCCGATCTGCCCATGGCTTGCTGCATGGAATGGAATGGAATAGAGAATAGAATGGAATGGAATAGAAAATAGAATAGAAAATAGAATAGAATAGAATAGAATAGAATAGAATAGAATAGAATAGAATAGAATAGAATAGAATTCTTTATTGTCCAAGTGTGATTGGGCACACAAGGAATTTGTCTTGGTGCAAATGCTCTCAGTGTACATAAAAGGAAAGATCCATTCATCAAGAGTCCAGAATCATAAGATACAACACTTAATAATAGTCATAGGGTACAATAAGCAATCAAATCATACTAAGAAACAGTCAATATAGAGCGTAAGGATACAAGCGACAAAGTTATAGTCATACAGTCCCAAGTGGGAGGGGATGGGCGATAAGGAGTGATGAGAAGATTAATACTAATGGTAGTGCAGACTTTGTAAATAGTTGGACAGCGTTGAGAGAATTATTTGTTTAGCAGAGGGATGGCGTTCGTGGAAAAACTGTCCTTGTGTCTAGTTGTTCTGGTGTGCAGGGCTCTATAGTGTCGTTTTGAGGGAAGGGGTTGAAATAGTTTATGTCCAGGATGTGAGGGGTCTGTAGATATTTTCACAGCCCTCTTTTTGACTCGTGCAGGATACAGGTCCTCCATAGAAGGCAGGCTGGTGGTAATAGTTTTTTTCTGCAGTCCTAATTATCCTCTGGAGTCTGTGTCTGTCTTGTTGGGTTGCACTATATTGCAGTGCATACATCATGTTACTTGGTTTCTTGCCTGGGTGTTTTATCTTTGGGGTGGACCAGCTTCTGCCTTAGTGTATTCACGGGTTTGAAGTGTGCACATATATTATGTCGGCTAAAGATCCTCCTGAGCTTTTCCGATATGTCTGCAACGTACAGAATGACAACGTTGCTTGGTTTATTGTTGCTTCGTTTATTGAAGCTTCTTGGATGAGAAGCGAAACATCTTCATAGAAAAATCAGAAAGCCCAGCACCTTTGGGATCACCTGTCCATGTTTCTCTTCCCAATCCAGGTGTGCGTCCGCTGTTCGGAGCTGCCACTGCCGAGATCCCACCGCTGTCCTCGCGTGCCTGAAACACCACTCGCTCTTTCCCAAGGCAGAAGTCTGCATTGCCAAGAATCTTCCGGATTTCGACAGTCTCAAAGAGCAGGTAAGTCTTGGCAGGATTAAACGCTCCCTGGAATTGAGGTTTTGGGATGATTCCGTGGTGTCCTTGGATCTGGGTTGTCTTATTGAAAACTTGGGGATGTCACTCAAAAGGTAATGGATTCCGAGAGAGACAGTCTGAATCTGATTTGGAGGGGGAGGCCGAGC
Organism: Notechis scutatus; assembly: GCF_049901735.1. Classification (NCBI taxonomy): domain Eukaryota; kingdom Metazoa; phylum Chordata; class Lepidosauria; order Squamata; family Elapidae; genus Notechis; species Notechis scutatus. Next base: position 79,967,276 of record NC_142014.1, on the reverse strand, counting down.
AGCCAACAGGGAGTGGGAGTGTGGCTCCATTGGCTGTGGAGGAAACTGGTGAAGGACAATGTCTGGCTGGGAAGAACAAGGGAGAGGTAGAACAAGGGAGAGGGAGTTCAGAGGAAGACCCAGGCCCACCCCTTCTTCATCCTAGGGCACACAGGGAGGAACGGAGAAGGGAGCAACGTGAGTTGCCTGGCTTACAGGGAAGGAAAGGGCCCTGATTCCCTTCATTAGCTGCAGCTGGGAACACAGTGTTTAAAAGGGGAAGCAGCAAGTTGTTGGGAGCAAATGTGACTTTATCTTGTATCTCGTGGCTTATCTGTGTTCCTGGCGTCTTCCCAACTGTGTGTGTTTTGCTGGCCTTTCAAGTCTACAATTTCTTCTCCTGCCCTATCCAGTTAATTACTGCAGCATGATTTGTGTGGATTTTTATTTACAGTTTGTATGTATTTTGTTTTCGGACTGAATTTCCTCCAGTTAAATAAGGCTGTTCTTGGGAGAGTTTTTTCTCCAGCCAAAGGTAACTGGACATTGAGGGCAAAGTTGGAGGTATTAAAGGGACTTTTCTTACTTATGTGACTGTGTTGCCTTTGTGCCACGCCCCTTTGGGTCATCACAGGAGGCTTAAACGCTCCCTGGAATTGAGGTTTTGGGATGTTTCCGTTGTGTTTCCCCTTGGATGTGGGTTTTCTTGTTCAAAAATTGGGGATGTCACTCAAAAGGTAATGGATTCCGAGAGAGACAGTCCTTCGACTTATAAGCATTCGTTTAGTGACCATTTAGTGCAGGGGCCTTCAAACTTGACAGCTTTTAAGACTTGTGGACTTCAACTCCCAGAATTCTTTCTCCAGTCATGTTAGCTCAAGAATTCTGGGAGTTGAAGTCCACAAGTCTTAAAGTTGCCAAGTTTGAAGACCCCTTGATCGATCTATCTATCTATCTATCTATCTATCTATCTATCTATCTATCTATCTATCTATCTATCTATCTATCTATCATCTATTCTCTCTATTTCACCTCTGTCTATTCTATCTATATCTATTCTGTCTTTCTCTCCCTCTCCCTCTATCTATCTATTCTATCTCTGTTTCTCTCTATCTAAGACTTGTGGACTTCAACTCCCAGAATTCCTCCTCCAGTCATGTTAGCTCAGGAATTCTGGGAGTTGGAAGCCCACAAAGTCTTAAAGGTGTCAAGTTTGGAGACCCTAGTGATTTGCCTGAGTGTCAGGAACTCTCTGCTGTTTTTCAGACTCAATGCTCACAAGTTTTCCAGTTGGAAATATGGCGGTCTGTCCATCTGTTGCGAAATTAAGGCATGGACCCATTTCCCCACTAGGTAACATCACCTGTGGTTAGTGGGGGGGGTCATGAAATGTCTGAAAGAAAACCAGCAAAGTCAGAGAGCATCAAGGACCCCAAAGGCCTTCTCCTCCTCCTTCTCCTCCTCTTCCTCCTCCTCCTCCTCCTCCTCCTCCTCCTCCTCCTCCTCCTCCTCCTCCTCCTCCTCCTCTGATGATGTTACTTAGATGGATCATGAAACTTCTGCAAGAAAACAACCAAGTTCAGAGAGCACCAAGGACCCCAAACTTGTTGTCGTCGTCGTCCTCCTCCTCCTCCGATGATGATGATGATGTTACTTAGTTGGGTGATGAAGTGTCTGCAAGAAAACTGCCAAGATCAGAGATTACCAAGGATCTCCTAGTCTTTTTCCTACTCCTCCACCTCCCTCCTCCTACTCCTACCTCCTCCTCCTCCTCCTCCTCCTCCTCCTCCTCCTCCTCTGATGATGATGATGTTACTTAGTTGGATCATGAAACGTCTGCCAGAAAACACCCAAGCTCAGAGAGCATGAAGGACCCCAAAGTCCTCGTCGTCGTCGTCCCCTCCTCCTCCTCCTCCTCCTCCTCCTCCTCTGATGTGACTTAGTTGGGTGATGAAGTGTCTGCAAGAAAACTGCCAAGATCAGAGATTACCAAGGATGATCTCCTAGTCTTTTTCCTCCTCCTCCTCCTCCTCCTCCTCCTCCTCCTCCTCCTCCTCCTCCTCCTCCTCCTCCTCCTCCTCCTCCTCCTCCTCTGATGTGACTTAGTTGGGTGATGAAGTGTCTGCAAGAAAACTGCCAAGATCAGAGATTACCAAGGATGATCTCCTAGTCTTTTTCCTCCTCTTCCTCTTCCTTCTCCTCCTCCTCCCCCTTCTAGCACTGATGATGATGGTGAAATGTTTGCAAGGAAACCACTAAGCTCAGAGATTACCCAGGACCCTTCATTTCAACCCTGAGCTACAACCATTCTCTTCTACTACCTCAGAGCAAAGTTCTCTGACCCTGCCAAGGGGAAAGGTCGAACTTTCGCAGGCTTCTCTGAATTCAGCTTTTAAGGAAGGGCGTTCCCAAGTGATTATCAGTTGCAAACAGGCTGGCTCTACTCCCCCCACCTCCCCAGCCACATGTGGGTGGGTGGGATTTCCCCCTGAGTTCCTCTAAGGGTAAATGGTGAGAATTATGTCAGGGAGAAGCAACTTCCACACCGTTCCTTGAGAATAAATTGAACGTCTCTTTGAATAAGGAAGGGAAGAGATTAAAACGGGAGACCGGATTAGAAATTTTTATCTTTGTTCTGTCTTTCAGTAAGTGGAGTAACTCTGGGCGTCCTGAGTGTACCTCCTCACCCGGAATTAAACCCCCAGATTAGCATAGATTGACACCAAAATTCGTACTAGGCCAACAGGTCAGCAACACCCCGGTCAAGGAACTACCGATTCAGACAACCAGTCAGTAAACAGGCTAATCAAGGAAGCACCAAGATTACTCCCCGCAATTGAGACAAGTAATCTGCGAAGCCCACTCCTTTCTAGCGCTGATGAGGTTATGTAGTCAGTAATAAAATGTCTGCAAGAAAACAACCAACCTCAGAGAGCATCACAGACCGTACAGTCCTTCCTCTTCCTCCTCTATCTCTCTTCCTCCATCTCTTCCTCCTCCTCCTCCTCCTCTCTTCCTTCATCTCTTCCTCCTTCTCCTCCATCTCTCTTCCTCCATCTCTTCCTCCTTCTCCATTTCTCTTCCTCCGTCTCTTCCTCCTCCTCCTCTCCATCTCTCTTCCTCCATCTCTTCCTCCTCCATCTCACTTCTCCTCCATCTCTTTCCTCCTCCTCTCCTCTTCCCTCCTCCTCCTCCTCCTCCTCCTCCTCCTCCTCCTCCTCCTCCTCCTCCTCCTCCTCCTCCTCCTCTCTCCTCTCCTCCTCCTTTCTGAAAACCCTACTTCCCTTCTAGCACTGATGATGTTACCTAGTTGGTTAATAAAACGTCTGCTAGAAAACAGTCAAGCTCAAAGGGGATTCTCCATTGATATGAGCGGTAATAATAATGTACTTTGCAATGATAAATTATAGAATATAGTCTGTTAAGAGGAGGGAGGGGCACTGATATCTTTTTAGAAGACGAATGTATATTCTTATTTTTATTGTTACAATAAAGGTTAATGTTTATTATATATATTGAAATGATTTAAATGAATCGTGAGGAGGTTTAAAAATGAGATTAATATCAGTGACCATGAATAGCAAAATGGATTAATTGTTTCTTCTATTTTTGGGCGGGGGGATATCATGAATAAAATTTTATGGAAGTAAAGGGAGAAAATACATTGGGGAATCTGACTGAAAAGTAGTTTATTTTTCTAGGGAATGATTAGTTTATTTTTCTAGGGAATGATTATTACTATAACTAAGTAAAATAGATGTTTAACTGGGAATTACAGATGAGGGAATTAAGGCATATTTAAACCACTGAGGTGACACCCCCAAACTATTAAAAGGGGAGGGGAAATTTATGTTTTGTTTTATGTGAAAAAGCTTGTATTAATTTAGACTTTATGAAAAGAATATGCGATGGAATTGCAAATTTGACGAGATAAAAGAATTAAAAGGGAAGATATGGAAACTATTAGTGACTTAAATGAGAAAAGAGTACTTTGGAAAAGGCCACGCTTAAAAGAAATGTTAATGTTTAAGAAATTTATTTGAAATGAATTGAGAAGATGTTTAGAATGAAAGTAATATTAATGAATAGGATTAATTTGTTTGTTCTTTTTCTTATGTAAAAGTTGACAGGTAAAATGAGAAAAGAGTACTTTGGAAAAGGCCACGCTTAAAAGAAATGTTAATGTTTAAGAAATACATTTGAAATAAAATTGAAATGAACTGAGAAGATGTTCAGAATGAAAGTAATATTAATGAATAGGATTAATTTGTTTGTTCCTTTTCTTATGTAAAAGTTGAGAGGTAAAATGAGAAAAGAGTACTTTGGAAAAGGCCACGCTTAAAAGAAATGTTAATGTTTAAGAAATACAGTTGAAATAAATTGAAATGAACAGAAGATGTTTAGAATGAAAGTAATATTAATGAATAGGATTAATTTGTTTGTTCCTTTTCTTATGTAAAAGTTGAGAGGTACAATGAGAAAAGAGTACTTTGGAAAAGGCCACGCTTAAGAAATGTTAATGTTTAAGAAATACATTTGAAATCAAATTGAAATGAATTGAGAAGATGTTTACATTGAAAGTAATATCACTTAACAGAATTAATGCGTTCCTTTTCTTACGTAAAAGTTGAAATGGAGAAGTAATAATAGAATTAAGTTAAAAATGGGCAAGATAGGATGTTGAATGTAAAAATGAAGATATAATTACTGTCATATTCGCATGTAAAAGTGGCGACTCGGAATTATGTCGTACACTGAAAAGAGCTCTTTTTTTATGTTGTTTTGGAAAAATGGAATAAAACTTGCTTTTAGAAAAAGAAAACAATCGAGCTCAGAGAGCATCAAGGACCCCACATTCCTGGAATAGTTGTAAGTCGGGGCCCTACTTCATCCTGCCCTCCCGTAGGTGTCAGGCAGGACAGATAACACAATCTGTGTGTGAGAGAAAAAGGTTTCCCTTAGCCCTGCAACGATTCACCCCCTGTTCTTCCAGCCAACCTATGTTCGGGCAGTGATGGCGGCCATTGTGCTCTTGGCTGGAGGGGTTTGTGATGTTCAGGAGCTGGTAAACTGTCTCCGAAGACCCAGCGCCACCATGTCGCGGACGGACACCCTGGAGATGATGTACTGTATGGCCACCCTACTTTACGCCATGCGAGAGAATGAAGTCCAGATCAGTAACAGGTAAGTTTGCAAAGGGTCTCAGGAGGCTCTTAGGTCTGTTACCTGTAGTTTACGGCAGGAGTAAAAGTAGGAGTATCTTTGGCAGGGAGGGCTGCGCATGCTTTGAAAAAAGTACACACTTGAGCATGAGAGCCAGTTTGGTCTAGTGGTTAAAGACACCAGGCTAGAAAGCAGGAGACGGTGATTTCTGGTCCCGTGTTAGACATGAAAGGCGGCTGGGTGACTTTGGGCCAATCACCAGGATGCAGTGAGTTGTAGTCCTGCCTTAGGCATGAAAGCCAACTGATGACTTTGAACTCGTCTCTCTCTATGTGTGTCTCTGTCTCTCTGCCTCTGTCTCTCTCTGTGTCTCTCTCTGTGTGTCCCTCTCTCTGCCTCTTTCTCTGTCTCTCTCTTTCTCTCTCTTTCTCTCTCCCTCTCTCTCTGTCGCTCTCTGTCTCTGTGTCTCTCTCTGTTTCTCTGTATGTCTCTCTCTGTTTCTCTCTGTCTCTCTCTCTCTGTCTCTTTCTCTGTGTCTCTGTCTCTTTCTGTGTCTCTTTGTCTCTGTCTCTATCTGTCTCTGTGTCTCTCTCTCTCTCTCTGTCTCTATGTCTGTGTCTCTCTGTGTCTCTTTCTGTGTCTCTGTGTCTCTCTCTTTGTGTCTGTCTCTCTCTCTGTCTCTCTGTCTCTCTCTCTCTCTCTCTGTGTGTGTGTGTCTCTCTCTCTCTGAGTCTGTCTGTGTCTGTGTGTGTGTGTGTGTGTGTCTCTCTCTCTTGTCTCTCTCTGTATTTCTCTCTCTCTCTCTGTCTCTCTGTGTGTGTGTCTGTGTCTGTGTCTGTGTCTCTCTCTGTGTCTCTCTCTCTCTCTCTCTCTCTCTCTGTCTCTCTGTCTCTCTTTCTCTGTCTCTGTCTCTCTTTCTCTGTGTGTGTCTGTCTGTCTGTCTCTCTCTCTGTGTGTCACTCTTGCTGTCTCTCTTTGTCTTTCTGTCTCTCTCTCTCTCTCTCTCTCTCTCTGTCTCTCTCTCTGCCTCTCTGTCTGTCGCTCTCAGGCTCTGTCTCTGTCTCTCTCTGTGTCTCTGTCTCTGTCTCTGTCTCTCTCTGTCTCTCTCACTTTGTCTCTCACTCTTTTTCTCTGTCTCTCTGTCTCACTTTCTCTGTATCTCTCTCTCTCTCTCTCTCTCTCCCTTTCTGAGTCCAACCCACCTCACAGGGTTATTGTTGTGGGGAAAGTAGGAGGAAGAACCTGTATCATATATCAATTCGCCCCCCTTCAATTAGGTGCCAAAATAATCAAGGCAGGATACCAATCCGTAAATAAAGATAAAACACCTCCTCCTCTTTAAAGCGGCTGCAACTTTGCTCAGGCTTTCTCACGCATCTGCAAGAAAGTTGCTGCTGCTTTCAAGAGATGGTTCCTTAAAGCAGAAATCCACTGAGGTGTGTTTATTCCCCGTCTCTGGATTTATTTTTTTCCTGGATTTTATGCAATTGAAGAGTTTTTACTCTTGAGGTTCGTTTTCATTTCCCCCCGTATTTTCTGTATTCCTTCTAGGCTTCACTACAATGTTTTTTATTGCCTGTATCACCTGGATTATTTCTCCTGCAGCCCGGCCGTCGAACATAATCCCAAATTATCCAGCAGTCAAGGAGGTCTCAGGTGGGTACATGAACTTTGTTAGGTTAATATAAGTAAGTTCTCGACTTACAACTGTTTCGTTTAGTGATCGAAGTTGCAACAGCACTGAAAAAAAAAGAAACTTATGACCGTTTTTCACATTTACGACCGTTGCAGTATTCCTGTGAGCACGTGATCCAAATGCAGACAACAGATTCATACTTACGACCGTTGCGGCGTCCCGGCGGGGGGTGGGGGGTGTCACGTTGCTGAGTCTCAATGGGGAAGCCACTTAACAACCGTGCACAGAATGATCACAAAATGGGGCAAAACCCACTCAACCGTAATTTCGCTTAGCAACAGAAACGGTTGGGCTCCCTTGGGGTTGTAAAATTGAGGACTAGCAGCCTGGCAGGGCCGGTTCATACCTGTGATCTTACACAAGGTTCACAAACATGGACAAACTACTACTTCTGTTCCTCCACAGGCCTGTTTTACAACCTACCAGTGAACAGCAACAGATCTTAAACCACCCCCTTGCACCTGGAGAGCGGGTAAAAATTGTGGCTTTTGCAGGTAAGGCACCTTGAGCCCAGAAGATTCTTAAGAATAAGGATAACAGGGTTGGAAGGAGGTCCTTGGAGGTCTTCTAGTCCAACCCCTGCTCAGGCAGGAAACCCTATACCATTTCAGACAAATGGTTGCCCAGTCTCTTCTTAAAAACCTCCAGTGATGGAAAAGGGAGGAGGAAGGGAGGAAAGGAAGGAGGGAGGGAGGGAGGGAGGGAGGGAGGGAGGAAGGAAGGAAGGAAGGAAGGAAGGAAGGAAAGGGAAGGGAAGGAGGAAAGGAAGGGAGGGGAAGGAGGGAGGGAAGGAAAGGAAAAGAGGGAGGGAGGGAAGGAAGGAAGGAAAGGAAGGGAGGGAGGGAGGAAAGGAAGGAAGGAAAGGAAGGGAGGAAGGAAGGAAAGGGAGGGAGGGAGGAAGGAAAGGGAGGGAGGAAGGAAGGAAGGAAAGGGAAGAAAAGGAAAGAAGGGAGGGGGGAACAAAGGAAGGAAAGAAGGGAGGGAGGGAAGGAAGGAAAGGAAAGAAAAGGAAGGAAGGGAGGGAAAGAAGGGAGGGAGGGAGGAAAGGAAGGAAGGAAAGAAGGGGAAGGAAGGAAGGGAAGGAAAGAAGGGAGGGGCGAGGGTGGAAAGGAAGGAAGGGAGGGAGGGAGGAAAGGAAGGAAGGAAAGAAAGGAAGGAAAGGAAAGGAGGGAGGGAGGAAAGGAAGGAAGGAAAGGAGGAAAAGGAAGGAAAGGAAAGGAAGGGAGGGAAGGAAGGAAAGGAAAGAAGGGAGGAGAAGGAAGGAAGGGAAGGAAAGAAGGGAGGAGGGAAGGAAGGAAAGGAGGGAGAGGAAAGGAAGGAAGGAAAGAAGGGAGGGAGGGAGGGAGGAAGGAAGGGAGGAAAGGAAAGGAAAGGGGAGGGAGGGAAGGAAGGGAGGGAGGAAAGGAAGGGAGGGAAGGAAAGGAGGGAGGGAAGGAAGGAAGGAAAGGAAGAAAGGAAAGAAAGGGAGGGAGGGAGGAAAGGAAGGAAAGAAGGGAGGAAAGGGAGGAAGGGAAGGGAGGGAGGGAGGAAGGAAGGAAGGAAAGGAAGAAAAGGAAGGAAGGGAGGGAGGAAAGGAAGGAGGAAAGGAGGAAGAAAGGAAAGGAAAGGAGGGAAGGAAGGAAGGAAAGGGAAGAAAAGGAAAGAAGGGAGGGGGGGAACAAAGGAAGGAAAGAAGGGAGGGAGGGAAGGAAGGAAAGGGAAGAAAAGAAGAAGGAAGGGGGGAAAGAAGGGAGGGAGGGAGGAAAGGAAGGAAGGAAAGAAGGGAAGGAAGGAAGGGAAGGAAAGAAGGGAGGGTGCGAGGGTGGAAAGGAAGGGAGGGAGGGAGGGAGGGAGGAAAGGAAGGAAGGAAAGAAAGGGAAGGAAAGGAAAGGAGGGAGGGAGGAAAGGAAGGAAGGAAAGGAAGGAAAGGAAAGGGAGGGAAGGAAGGAAGGAAGGAAAGAAGGGAGGAGAAGGAAGGAAGGGAAGGAAAGAAGGGAGGGAAGGAAGGAAAGGAGGGAGGGAGGAAAGGAAGGAAGGAAAGAAGGGAGGGAGGGAGGGAGGAAAGGAAGGGAGGGAAGGAAAGGAAAAGAGGGAGGGAGGGAAGGAAGGAAAGGAAGGAAGGGAGGGAGGAAAGGAAGGGAGGGAAGGAAAGGAGGGAGGGAAGGAAGGAAGGAAAGGGAAGAAAAGGAAAGGAGGGAGGGAGGAAAGGAAGGAAAGAAGGGAGGAAAGGGAGGAAGGGAAGGGAAGAAGGGAGGGAGGGAAGGAAGGAAGGAAAGGGAAGAAAAGGAAGGAAGGGAGGGAGGAAAGAAAGGGAAGGAAAGGAGGGAGGGAAGGAAAGGCTTTCTAGCCTGGGGTCTTTAACCACTAGACCAAAATTAATCCCGCGCAGCCTGGATTAATTGCTTTGGTGGGGGACATTTCTCTGCGGACCACCAAAATTTTGTTGCGGACCACCAGTGATCCCCCCTGCCCACTGATTGGCGACCCCTGGACTAGGCCCCTGCACCACTTATGCAGGATTCCAGGTGTGGTCTTACAAAAAAAACAAACCAAAACAAACAACCCAGAAGGACTGAAATGTTCGTAATTTTTCGCGCAGGCACTGGCAAAACATCCACTCTGATCCAGTACGCCAGGAAGTGGTCCGAGCAGAACTTCCTGTACTTGGCGTTCAACAGGACCATCGCCAACCAGGCGTCGCAGGTTTTCCCCGCCAACGTCACCTGTAAAACCATCCACTCTTTAGCGTTTGCAGAAGTCGGCAGACAGTAAGTGACCCCCGTCTTCTTTTATCGGGACTTAGTCCTCATTCTCTCCAATGCCTAACGAATGCCAGTTCCTGTGTCTTATTCCAAATTTGGACTCTTAATTCCATTATAGTCCTTTTATAATCCGGTTTTTATTCACCTTATAACTTCCTCTTGTTTTCCATTTGCCGCTGCCACACTCTTAAACGAGGGCTCTTTTCCTTTTGCTTCTCGGTGTCTGAGATTTAAGATCCCCAATAATTGTAGAAATACTCACCACGGCGAAGACAAGCCTCTGGTTCACAATTTCAAAGATTTATTGAGGGAAAGAAAAGGGGTTGCAAGCGCGGCCTCCAAGACCCTTCCCCAAGTGGATTGAGTACAAGGAGAGCAAATTTCACGACTTAAACAATACATTTGATACCCCTGCACAGAACACGCCACGCCTAGAAAGCCCTCTCCTTGCACCCCCTTCTTTTCTATATGCTAAACTACCAACTTGGGGTCAGCGTGATATTGTTTCCTGTGCCTCAGTGTTATATCTTATATTTATTGCTGGGCTGTCAGGCTTTTACCTTAGACGGATGTTCTTATCTTATTTATTCTTCATAGCCCCGGCAGATCTTCCTGTTTTCTTAACAATCTATTACAGGGGTGGCTAACCTTTTTGGGCTCCTGTGCCAAAAATTGTGTGCGCGCTTGCATGCTCGTGCTTGCGTGCCACTACCCAGAAGGCAATGCATGCCCCCCCACGTCCCCTACACATGCGCACGTAGTCCCACCTACCCCACCGCCCCCTTACCTGCACTGCACCTCACAGCTGATTTTCGGCCTCCCAGAGGCTTGAGGAAGGCTTCTGCAGGCTTCTCAGGCCAAAAACTAGGCCCGTTTCATCACTTCTGGTATTTCCGGAAAACAGGAAGTGACAAAATGGGCCTAGTTTTCAACCTGAAAAGTCTGCAGAAGTGTGCAGAAGCCTACCTGAAGCCTCTGGGAGACCGAAAATGGCCGAAAATCAGCTGTGAGGCGCGCATATGCGCAGTGAGGTAAGTTTGCCTGCAGCTCGCATGCCAGCATAAATGGCTCTGTGTGCCACTTGTGGCACACGTGCCATAGGTTCGCCATCATGGATCTATTATGTATCTGTGGAATGTATCATGTGTCTGTCAATGACCGGGCTAGGGTCTCGAGCGCCTCCTTGGCTAGGGTGATATATTTTTTTCAGTAGAAACAACGAAAGGGAGGGGGTTTTATGCAAAGACAGAGAAAGCTAGCAAGAGCATCAGAAAGGAATGTAGACATGATATTCTTCCGATTAAAATCGGAATTCCGATTTTTTTGGGAATCGCCCCCCTTTCCCCCTTCTTCTCCTCCTTCCGCTCCCTCGGAGGCCCGAGTCAGGAGTTGCTACCGCTGGCGCGGCTCTGCGTGGCTCCAGTCCGCGTTGCCTCAGGAAGGGAAAGGCAAAAGGAAGAGCCGCGGCGCTTTCAACGGCAGCAGCGGCTCCTGGTTTGCCTTTCCTTCCCGAGGCAACGCGGGACTGGAGCCACGCAGAGCGCGCCGGCGGTAGCAACTCCTGACAGCCCCAGCCGGATACCTGAGCAGAGCCCAGGTGGTAAGAGCGGAGCCCGGGTGGTGCGAGCGGAGGCAGCTGAGCGGCAGGAAAAGGGAGCTGGGCAGCGATTTCTTGGCGCGCGGTGGGGAGTCTCCTTTGGCCGGCCCCGATTTTTTTTTCAGAGGGGAATATCATGCCTGGGAATGGAAGAAAGAATCTTCTAGTCTATTTTATGTGCAAAATGAGCCAAAGCGTTTTCTAATCTTGCTGTATAAAGTCCATGATAAAAGAGTAACTTATATTTTTTCTCATTGGGGTTATCAAAGAAAAATCCGAAATCCTTTGTCTGGTTACACGCTGCTCACCGCTTCACCGCTCCAGCACACACTGAGGTCCCGGAAGCTTTCCATCCTTAGGGCAGCCGTTAAAACGGCCGCCTACCTCCTGTCTTCAAGGAGAGTATACCAAGCCAGGGAGGGGAGATGCGGCTCCTCTCGACCCAGCTGGCGGTTTTCCCCCTCTTCCCCCACCCCTCCGAGTTGGGTCAGATGGATCCGGTCCTTCCAACAGGATAAGCACGGATCAAAGCCGCGCATGATTGCGGTCTTCCGTCCGTCTTCGACGGAAGTGCCACCGGAAGTCCATGGGACTTATTCCTTGATGTACGACCACCATTGAGCTCAACGTTTCAGCCGCTGAATGAGACAGTGGTGAAATGAGTGTCCCCCCCCCCCCAAATTCTACAACCTTGCTGGCCAAGTTAAAGGGAATCAGTACAGTGGCTGAGTTAGGGACACCATGGTTGAGGGAAGAACGGAATAACAAGAGTTGGAAGGGAACCTGTAGGTCATCTAGTCCACCCCCACCCAAGCAGGAGACCTTATAATGTTGCTGACAGAGGGAAGCCATCCAGTCTCTTCCTGAAAGCCTCCAGGGATGGAGCGCCCACAACTTCTGAATAACAGAATAATAACAGGTTAACAGAGGTTGGAAGGGACCTTGTAGGTCATCTAGTCCAACCCCCTGCCCAAGCAGGAGACCCTACACCATTTCTAACAGATGCTAGTCCAGTCTCTTCTTGAAAGCCTCCAGGGATGAAGCTCCCACAACTTCCGAGGGAAACTTCTGTTCCATGGGTTGATTGTTCTCACTGTCACAAAGTTTCTCCTTATTTCCAGGTTGAATCTCTCCTTGATCAGTTTCCATCCATTGTTCCTTGCCTGGCCTTCAGGTGCCTTGGAGAAGAGCTTGACCCCCTTCCTCCTCTCTGTGGCAGCCCCTCAAATACTGGAAGACTGCTATCCTGTCTCCCCTGGTCCTTTTGTCAGATAAAGTCAGATAAAGTCAGATTAACAGAGTCGGAAGGGACCTTGTAGGTCATCTAGTCCAACCCCAGGCCTAAGCAGGAGACCTTAAACCATCCCTGACAGATGGCAGTCCAATCTCTTTTTGAAAAGTGATGAAATTCCTACAACTTCCGAAGGCAACTTCTGTTCCATGGATTAATTGCTCTCCCTGTCAGAAAGTTTCTCCTTATTTCCAGGTTGAATCTCTCCTTGTTCAGTTTCCATCCATTATTCCTTCTCTGGCCTTTGGGTGCTTTAGAAAATAGCTTGACCCCTGTCAGCCTTCAAGATTTTCTCCCTTTGCTTTGCATCTTTCGGCTGTCATAAGTAACTGGGGAGGAGGTGGGAATGGTTATGGGAAGTGAGCTGGATGTGTTACAAACCAGAACTGTATAAATTGGGGGGTAGATTCTTGCTTAGGTTTCTATCCTATGCTATGCGTAGCTGCAACCCTTTATCAAACTATGTCAAGGTCAACGGACAGAAGCCTCATCACCACCTGGAGATGCCCACATGATGATGTACACAACTTTTAATTGGATGAGCCAATTGAGCTATTGGGGGTGGGAACATTGCCATCACTTCGTATGTGTGATTTACGCACCTATTTTCTCAGATTCAGAATTCTTTTGTTGCTACCACTTGATTTCCAGTAAAAGATATCTTTTCTCTGATTAAAGGAGTCTTAAGTATTTCTTTCTTGGATTTTGAATGGAGCACCAGCTGACAACCCCTTCCTCCTCTCTGGGGCAGCCCCTCAACTATTGGAAGACTGCTATCCTGTCTCCCCTGGTCCTTCTCTTCACCAGACTAGCCAGGCCCAGTTCCTGCAATTCCATTCTTTCAGTCCCTTAATCATCTTGGTTAATTTTCTCTGCACTCTTTCCAGAGTGTCAACATCTTTTTTTGACCTCTTGTGGGCACGCAGGGACTCGTGACTTATGACGCCTTTCACCCTTCCTTCAGGCTCAACCTCCTACAAGCTCCTCGCTAACAATCCACACCCAAATAAGCAGAGATTTAACATCAGGATGAATTCCACCTCCCGGTGGGGTGGCCTAGAAGTGGAGCTCTTGCCTCACAGTCAGGAGTCTATGAGTTCGATCCTGGGTAGAGGCAGATATTTCTCTCTCCGAGCACAAAAATGAGAATATATTCTGCTGAATAAAACTCCTCATTGGCGAAAGGAAGGGCACCTGGCCAGTAAAACACTCGGCTCCATTCAATGGCCCAGACTCCACACCCGCGAGAGATTACGGGGGTCGTTGAAAGGAGATGATGATTAATTTCACCTTCCCTCTTTCATTCTGCTGCAGTTACAAACAGAAGCTTAACCCGGGCTCGCTGACCTCCTATATGGTCAGCTCCGTCCTCTCCAATCGCCAGGGACAGTCTCCGTTCATCAGAGGCAAGACGATCGTTCAGACCCTCACTGCCTTTTTCGCGTCGGCGGATGCGACCATCACCATGGAGCACGCGCCCATTTGGTGCAAGAACAACCGTGGGCAAAACGTCCTTGTGGAGGAATGCGAAAAGCACGTGAGTGTTTGTTTCTCGGGACCAGGGACAGGCGATCCTCGACTTTACGAGCATTTGTTCAGTGACCGTTTGAAGTTAACGACGGTCCGGAAAAAAAAAAAGACTTAGGACAGTGATGGCGAACCTTTTTTGTCATGTGCCGAAAGCGCACGCGACCCCCACCACCACCACCAATGAGCGCACAACACCCTCGCCCTGCCACGTTACCTGCACTGTGCATGCGCGCGCCTCCCAGCTGATTTTCGGCCCGTTGGAGGCTGTTTTCACCTTCCCGGAGGCTCGAGAAAAGCCTTTGCCCATTTTCAGCCTCCAGAGGGCCTCTGGAGCCCGGGGGGAGGCCGTTTTTGCTCTCGTGAAGGCTTGAGGGAAGCCTGTGGAGGGCCTCTGAAGCCTGGGGAGGCTGTCGTACTCCTGGAGGTTCACGGGAAGCCTCTGCAGCCTCTGGAGGCCAAAAAGCGGGCCTTCCGGAAATCCCGGAAGTGCCCGTTTTCAGCCTCCAGAGGGCCTCTGGAGCCCGAGGAAAGCCGTTTTTCCTCTCATGAAGGCCGGAAGTGCCCGTTTTCAGCCTCTGGAGGGTCTCCGGAGCATGGGGGAGGCCATTTTCGCCTCCCGCAGGCTCAAGAGAAGCCTTGGGAGGCCAGAAAATGGGCCCGTTTTGGCACTTCCGATATTTCCGGAAGGCCCATTTTTCGGCCTCCTGAGGCTGCAGAGGCTTCCCTCGAGCCTCCAGGAGGGTGAAAACGGCCTCAAACGGGCCGAAAATCAGCTGGGAGCCATGCACATGCACAGTGCAGGTTAGTTTGGCTGGGGCTCGCGTGCCCTAGGTTTGCCATCACGGTCCTAGGATCATTTTTTTCACACTTACGACCATTGAAGCATCCCCCCCCCGTGCTCACGCGATTCCAAATTCAGACCCTTCGCCTCTTAACACGTACAGGATGTCCTTGACTTACAATAGTTCATTTAGCGACCATTCAAAGTTACAACAGCACGGCAAAAAGTGGGTTACATCACCCCGTTGCAGCAATCCCCAGGGTCATTTGATCAACAGTGGCAACTGACTCATATTTATGACGGTTCCTGACCTCAAGGGGGAATTCTCCCTTTTGCGACCTTCCGGCGAGCAACGTCCACGGGGAAGCCAGATTCACTTAAGAACGGCATTCCTTGCTTCACTTCTGCAGTGATTCTCTTAACAGACACAGCAAGAAAGGTTGCAACATGGGGCAAACTTCACTTAAGAACTGTCTCGCTTAACAACGGAAATGTTGGGCTCTATTGTGGTCGTATGTCAGGGACTACCTCTTATTTATGACAGTTGCAGTCCCCTGGGGTGACATGATCCTTTTTTTATGACCTTCTGAGCAGCAAAGTCCACGGGGGCAGCCAGATTCACTTAACAACCGTGTGACAAACTTGCAGTGATTCTGTCATGCCCCTGGTAGAGACGAACTCTGAGGGAGAGGAGGAACAGCCGACAGGGAGTGGAGGTGTGGCTCTGGAGGTTGTGGAGGAGGCTGGGGAAGGGCAGAGGCCGGCTGGGCAGTCAGAGGAGGACCCAGGCCCATCCCCTCTCCATCCTAGGGCACGCAGGGAGGATAAGGGAGAAACTTCAGTGGCATGGTCTATGGGGGAGGAAAGGGCCCTGATCCCCTTCATGGGCTGCAGCTGTGACAACTGAATAAGAGGACGGACATGCGTACGGGCAAGTGCTGGAAACAAAGCATGGAAATATCTCTAGTTTATGGTTCCTCTCTGAGTTTGGCATCCTTCCCAGTGTGTGTTATCTGTGGACGTCCTCCAGTTCTTTATCTTGTCTGGTTTGTGTTGCTTTTTTCCTCCTTGTAACTGTTTGTGTGGGAGTTTTTTTGTCTTCCGTCAAAGATATTCGGAGCTTGGAAGCAAACTGAAGGAATAAAATGGGGCTTCACTTGTTTTCTGTGACTCTGTCTCGTATCCCACCCTGGGTCATCGCAGATTCACTTAACAACTGGGCCAAGAACGGTCGTAAAATGGGGCAAAATCTGACTTAGCAACTGTCTTGCTTGGCAGTGGAAATTTGGCACTCTTTTGTGGGTTGTAAGTCGAGGACTAGCTGTAGATCCAGACCTCCAAGATCCTTGGGCAGTCTAGAGCAGAGAACTTTGGATTTGATCTTTTTCACCCGCAAGATCTTCTTACCAACTTTTTTGCTTTCTAGATCATTGTGGAAGAAGCGAGAAAAATATGGAGCAAGATGAAAACGCTGGGCCCAACCCAGGAGATGGCGCACCGAATGACGCACGACGGTAAGTGGGAATATGTGAGGGGAGGTTGGGGGCATTTAGCTCTGCTGAAGAAACAGGAAGAAAAAAATAAGAATAAAGGGGCGATTTTCTTCATGGAGGGAAATTCTAGTCCTGCCTTAGGCATAAAGCCGGCTGGGTGACCTTGGACCAATCACCAGGAGTCAGTGAGTTCTAGTCCCGCCCTAAGAATGAAAGGCGACTAGGTGAATTTGGGCCAATCACCGGAAACAGTGAGCACTAGTCTAGGAGACGGTGAGTTCTAGTCCTGCCTTAGGCATGAAAGCTAGCTGGATGACTTTGGGCCAATCACCAGGAGTCAGTGAGTCCTAGTCCCGCCTTAAAGCATGAAAGCCAATTAGGTGACTTTGGGCCAATCACCAGGAGTCAGTGAGTCCTAGTCCCGCCTTAAAGCATGAAAGCCAACTGGGTGACTTTGGGCCAATCACCAGGAGTCAGTGAGTCCTAGTCCCGCCTTAAGGCATGAAAGCCAACTGGGTGACTTTGGGCCAATCACCAGGAGTCAGTGAGTCCTAGTCCCGCCTTAAGGCATGAAAGCCAACTGGGTGACTTTGGGCCAATCACCAGGTTCAGTGAGTCCTAGTCCCGCCTTAAAGCATGAAAGCCAACTGGGTAACTTTGGGCCAATCACCAGGAGTCAGTGAGTCCTAGTCCCGCCGTAAAGCATGAAAGCCAACTAGGTGACTTTGGGCCAATCACCAGGAGTCAGTGAGTCCTAGTCCCGCCTTAAGGTATGAAAACCAACTGGGTGACTTTGGGCCAATCACCAGGTTCAGTGAGTCCTAGTCCCGCCTTAAAGCATGAAAGCCAACTGGGTGACTTTGGGCCAATCACCAGGAGTCAGTGAGTCCTAGTCCCGCCTTAAAGCATGAAAGCCAACTGGGTGACTTTGGGCCAATCACCAGGAGTCAGTGAGTCCTAGTCCCGCCTTAAGGCATGAAAGCCAACTGGGTGACTTTGGGCCAATCACCAGGTTCAGTGAGTCCTAGTCCCGCCTTAAAGCATGAAAGCCAACTGGGTAACTTTGGGCCAATCACCAGGAGTCAGTGAGTCCTAGTCCCGCCTTAAAGCATGAAAGCCAACTGGGTGACTTTGGGCCAATCACCAGGTTCAGTGAGTCCTAGTCCCGCCTTAAAGCATGAAAGCCAACTGGGTAACTTTGGGCCAATCACCAGGAGTCAGTGAGTCCTAGTCCCGCCTTAAGGCATGAAAGCCAACTGGGTGACTTTGGGCCAATCACCAGGTTCAGTGAGTCCTAGTCCCGCCGTAAAGCATGAAAGCCAACTAGGTGACTTTGGGCCAATCACCAGGAGTCAGTGAGTCCTAGTCCCGCCTTAAAGCATGAAAGCCAACTGGGTGACTTTGGGCCAATCACCAGGTTCAGTGAGTCCTAGTCCCGCCTTAAAGCATGAAAGCCAACTGGGTGACTTTGGGCCAATCACCAGGAGTCAGTGAGTCCTAGTCCCGCCTTAAAGCATGAAAGCCAACTGGGTGACTTTGGGCCAATCACCAGGTTCAGTGAGTCCTAGTCCCGCCTTAAAGCATGAAAGCCAACTGGGTAACTTTGGGCCAATCACCAGGAGTCAGTGAGTCCTAGTCCCGCCTTAAGGCATGAAAGCCAACTGGGTGACTTTGGGCCAATCACCAGGTTCAGTGAGTCCTAGTCCCGCCGTAAAGCATGAAAGCCAACTAGGTGACTTTGGGCCAATCACCAGGAGTCAGTGAGTCCTAGTCCCGCCTTAAAGCATGAAAGCCAACTGGGTGACTTTGGGCCAATCACCAGGAGTCAGTGAGTCCTAGGCCCGCCTTAAAGCATGAAAGCCAACTGGGTGACTTTGGGCCAATCACCAGGAGTCAGTGAGTCCTAGTCCCGCCTTAAAGCATGAAAGCCAACTGGGTGACTTTGGGCCAATCACCAGGAGTCAATGAGTCCTAGTCCCGCCTTAAAGCATGAAAGCCAACTGGGTGACTTTGGGCCAATCACCAGGAGTCAGTGAGTCCTAGTCCCGCCTTAAAGCATGAAAGCCAACTGGGTGACTTTGGGCCAATCACCAGGAGTCAGTGAGTCCTAGTCCCGCCTTAAAGCATGAAAGCCAACTGGGTGACTTTGGGCCAATCACCAGGAGTCAGTGAGTCCTAGTCCCGCCTTAAAGCATGAAAGCCAACTAGGTGACTTTGGGCCAATCACCCAAAGTGAGTTGGAAGCAGTGAGTTCTAGACAAGGAGACAGTGAGTTCTAGACCTGCCTTAAAGCATGTAGGCAAGCTGGTGACTTTGGGCCACTCACCAGGAGACGGTGAGTTCTAGTTCCACCTTAGGCATGAAAGCCAGTTGAGTGAATTTGAGCCAATCACCAGGAAACCGTGAGCTCTAGTCTAGGAGACCGTGAGTTCTAGTCCCACCTTAAGCATGAAAGCCGCCTGGGTAACTTTGGGCAAGTCACTAGAAGACAGTGAGTTCTAGGCCCGCCTTAAGAATGAAGAACTCACCAACTAGGTGAGTTTGGGCCAATCACCAGGAGACAAGGAGTTCGAGTCTAGGAGACGGTAATTATAACGGATGCTTCCTTTTTGAAATAACCGTGGGCTGTGATTCTGCAGGGGCCCAAGAACCCAAAATCATGCAATGTTGGGGGTTTTTTTTGTACAGTGATATTGATTTTAAGCACCGGTCTTGTGCCTTTTAGGTTACTTGAAACTTTGGCAACTCCAGAAACCTTCTCTTTCCAAGTATGATGCCATCTTGGTGGATGAGGCCCAAGATTGCACCCCCGGTGAGTGACGTGTGGTGTCATGTCCCTGTAGGAGCCTGAATCCGAGGAGGAAAACGAGCAGCCGACAGGGAGTGGGAATGTGGCTCTCCCTTGTTCTGCCTCTCCCCTGCTCTGCCCAGCCGGACTCCACAGCCAATGGAGCCACACTCCCTGTCAGCTGTTTGCCTTCCTCCTTGGATTCAGACTCCGACAGGGGCATGATAGTCGGATGGCCCTGGCTCTACCTCTGTGTCCAACGCTGAGCATCCACCAGAACCTTCTCCAGGCTCCAGAACTGGCCCAGGTTCTCCTCCAACCTCCTCGTTGTCTGAGTTTGCCACCACTTCTACTGGCAGCTGGCGGGCCACAGCCCATTGATGGTAAAGATTAAAAGGTTAAAATCCCCGGCTCGTTAAAGATTAAAATCCAGCAAAGCAAAGAGGTTTAAAAACATGTCCGCCAAATGTTGGAGATGCAATCAGATACCAGGCTCATACTACCATATGTGATGGACATGCCCGAAGTCCCCCCCACCCCCCAAAATTGGATGAAAATATACACATGGTTAGAGGAAATGATAAAGCGACACATAAATTTAAAGCCAGAAATGTTTTTGTTATAGGTATATTATTAGAAAAATATGACAAAGGGAACATATGCTTAATGCTTTATGTTTTGACAGAAGCGAGAACTGTATCTCCACAACACTGGAAAAATGAGGAAACTCCCACAGATGAAAATATAACTAAAAAAAAATAGATTGTGCGGAAATGGATAGGTTAACATTAAAGGTAAAGGATAAGGAAGATACAGAATATTTTTCAACGTGGGATTTTTTTAAATCAATGGTTAGATAATAGAGGTAGAAATTAGAAGTTGGAAGGATACTACTACCTACAAGTAAATAATATTATTGTCACTATTATTATGTATAAGTAAATTGACCCAGACAATATACTGTTTACTAGGCACTTATGTATGTTAAAGAAAAATGTATAAATAATCTCTCTCTGTCTCAGTCTCTCTCTCTGTCTCTTTGTCTCTCTCTCTGTTTCTCTCTCTGTGTCTTTCTCTCTCTCTCTCTGTCTCTCTGTCTCTCTCTCTGTCTCTCTCTCTCTTTGTCTCTCTCTCTCTCTCTCTCTCTGTCTTTCTCTCTCTCTGTCTCTCTCTCTGTCTCTGTCTCTCTCTCTCTCTCTCTTTTGTCTCTCTCTCTCTCTCTCTCTCTCTGTCTTTCTCTGTCTCTCTGTCTCTCTGTCTCTCTCTTTGTCTGTCTCTCTGTCTCTCTCTCTCTCTCTCTCTCTCTGTTTCTTTGTCTCTCTCTCTCTCTGTTTGACTCTCTCCATATCAAGCTTCTAAAGCTCTTTTTTTTTCTTTCGTTCTCTAGCGGTTATGGATATTGTCCTCTCACAAACATGCGGAGTGATCTTGGTAGGAGATCCACACCAACAGATTTACACCTTCCGGGGTGCTGTCAACTCACTTCTGAATGTGCCCCACAGCCGCATCTTCTACCTGACCCAGGTAAGCCGAGGCAGGACGGCAGGCTAGCTGAGATGTTTGGCCGGGATTTGTGGGTTAGCTGTAGATTGAAGAGCCAGGAGATTCAGTTCTTTGCGATTCAGGGATCTCGTTGTGATCTTCTCTGGTTCCAATTGAAAGCAATCTCTAATTCCATTTGGAGAAGATCCACAATTCAATCCAGAAGATCCAGTTCCTAGAAATTCATGGATCTCATTGTGGGCCCTCTCTAGTTCTAATCCCACCTCAGGCCTGAAAGCTGACTGGGTGACTTTGAGCCAATCACCAGGAGATGGTGAGTTCTAGTTCCCCCTGAGACATGAAAGCCGGCTAGGTGTTGAGCCAATCACCAGGTGAGTTCTAGTCCTGCCTTAGGCACGAAAGCCGGCTGGGTGATTTTGGACCAATCACCAGGAGACTGGGAGTTCTAGTCCTGCCTTAGGCACAAAAGCTGGCTGGGTGACTTTAAGCCAATCACCAGGAGACGGTGAGTTCTAGTTGTGCCTTAGACATGAAAGCTGGCTGGGTGTTAAGCCAATCACCAGGTGAGTTCTAGTCTTGCCTTAAGCATGAAAGCAGGCTGGGTGACTTTGGGCCAATCACTAGGAGACTGGGAGTTCTAGTCCCGCCTTAGACATGAAAGCTGGCTGGGTGTTAAGCCAATCACCAGGTGAGTTCTAGTCTTGCCTTAAGCATGAAAGCAGGCTGGGTGACTTTGGGCCAATCACCAGGAGATGGTGAGTTCTAATCCCGCCTTAGACATGAAAGCTGGCTGGGTGTTAAGCCAATCACCAGGTGAGTTCTAGTCTTGCCTTAAGCATGAAAGCAGGCTGGGTGACTTTGGGCCAATCACTAGGAGACTGGGAGTTCTAGTCCCGCCTTAGACATGAAAGCTGGCTGGGTGTTAAGCCAATCACCAGGTGAGTTCTAGTCTTGCCTTAAGCATGAAAGCAGGCTGGGTGATTTTGGGCCAATCATCAGGAGACTGGGAGTTCTAGTCCTGCCTTAGGCACAAAAGCTGGCTGGGTGACTTTAAGCCAATCACCAGGAGACGGTGAGTTCTAGTCGTGCCTTAAGCATGAAAGCAGGCTGGGTGACTTTGGGCCAATCACTAGGAGACGGAGTTCTAGTCCCGCCTTAGACATGAAAGCTGGCTGGGTGTTAAGCCAATCACCAGGTGAGTTCTAGTCCCGCCTTAGACATGAAAGCAGGCTGGGTGACTTTGGGCCAATCACCAGGAGACGGTGAGTTCTAGTCTTGCCTTAAGCATGAAAGCAGGCTGGGTGACTTTGGGCCAATCACCAGGAGACGGGGAGTTCTAGTTCTGCCTTAGGAGTGAAAAACCAGCCATCGCTTAGAGGGATAAAATGGCCAGCAAATAGCACTTCTATTCTGGGATCCGGTTCTCACCTCACTGGAGGATCCTTTTCTCCTTTTCCTCTTCTGCAGAGTTTTCGCTTTGGCTCCGAAATAGCTTACGTTGGCGCGACCCTTCTGGATGTTTGCAAGAAAGTCCGGAACAAAACCCTGGTGGGAAACAACCAGGAAAGTGAGTGTTTTAAGTTTGCCTCTTTTGTCGTTCCAGGTAAGTCTCCAGGTAAGAGGGACTCACACGATGCTCTGTTTTCGACAGGTGATGTCAGCGGAGTCGGCGTGGAAGGCAAAGTGGCTCGCTTATCCCGGAACAACCAAACCGTCTTTGAGGATGCTGTGAATGTTACAGGTGGAGACTCACCTGCTAAGATACACCTGCTGGGGGTGAGTGTGAGAAGGCCCAGGAAAGAGTAGGGGTTGATTCCTCCCTCCCTCTTTTTCTCCCTCCCTTCTTCCCCTCTTCCTTCCTTCCTTCCTTCCTCCCTTCCATCTCTCTCCTTCCTCCCTTCCTTTTCACCTTTTCGTTCCTCCTTCTTCTTCCCCCTTTCTCCTTTTCCTTCTTTCCTTCTTCCCTCCCTCCTTCCTTTCATTTCACTTTTTTCTTTCCTAATTCTTCCTCCCTTTTTCTTTCCTCCTTTTTCCTCCCTTCTTTCCTTCCTCCCTCCTTCCTTCCACTTCTTTTTCCCTTCCTTCTTTTTCCCTTCTTCCTTCCTCCTTTCATCCTTTTTCCTTCCTCTTTCTTTCTCCTCCCTCCCCTCCCTCCTCCCCTTTTCCTTCTTTCCTTCCTTCTTTCCTCCTTCCCTCCTTCCTTCCATTTCACAATTTTTCCTTCCTTCTTCCCTCCCTCCCTCTTTTCTTCCATTTCACCTTTTTACCTTCCTCCTCCTTTCTCCTTCCTTTTTCCTTCCTCCCTTTTTCCTTCTTTCCATCCTGCCTCCCTCTTTCCTTTCCTTTCACCTTTTTCCTTCCTTCCTTCCTCTCTCCCTCCCTTTTCCCTTCTTTCCTTCCTTCCTTCCTCCCTCCCCTCCTTTTTTCCTTTTTCCTTCTCTCCTTCCTCCCTCCTTCCTTTCATTTCACTTTTTTCCCTTGCTAATTCTTTCTTCTTTCTTCCTCCCTTTTACCTTCCTTCCTTCTTTCCTCCTTCTACTTTTTTCTTTCTTTCCCTCCGCCTTTTTCCTTCTTTCTTTCCTCCCTCCCTCTCTCCCTCCTTCCTTTCATTTCACTTTTTTCCCTTGCTAATTCTTTCTCCTCCCTTCCCTCCCTCCCTCTCCCTCCCTCCCACCTCTTCTCTGTGACAGCCCTTTAAATACTGGAAGGCTGCCATGCTGGTCAGCATGTTGCACAAACAGTCAATTCTGCAGATCCACCTTAGTATTTGAAGCATGTTAAAGAGCCCCAAAATACAGACAGGTAATTATGACTGGGTATCAGATTACAACTCCCATCTCACAGGGCTCTACATGATATTGTTCTTGTTGTCTTTTTTTTTCTTCTTCTCATTAGGGTCTTAAAGCTTTTGGACTGGAGAAGATTCATGATCTCTGGAAGCTCCTTCATCCCGAACGTGAGTTCTCTCAACTGGCATTTTTGTATTCGTGCAAGTGGTGTAAAGGTCGCCCTCGACATACGACCGTAAAGCAGCCTGGCCACTACGGTCATAGGTAGCGAGAGTCTGAAATGGCTCAGTCATTTACAGCCCCCTCCAGTGCTTAACAACGGTGACAAGAAGGGTCATAAAACGGGGCAAAACTCGCTTAACAAACGCCTCGCTTCACAACAGCGATCTTGGTTGGTAAGTTGAGGACGACCTGTATAGAAACTCAAGAAGGCCTTAGGGAAGAATTCCTACCCCGGCTGGGTGTAAAATACGAGCTCTGTTTATACCACTTGAGGGTCCAGTTGCTGGCGGCACTGAATCTTCCCCATTCTCTGATCCTCTGAGAGCTGCAGGCAAGAAAACTTCATTTTAATGTATGACGATTAGTGTACATTCAAGGTGGCAATAAAGTTATTGTTGTATTCTATTCCGTTCCTTATTCTGTTCTATTCATTTCTATTATCTTCTTATTTTCTTCTACTCTATTCTCTTCTACTTTATTCTTGTTCCATTCCATGCTATTCTATTTCCATTCCCTATTCTATTCTTATTCCATTCTACTCTACTCTTATTCTATTCTATTCTATTCTGTATTATATTATATTCTATATTCTATTCATTTCTATTCTATTCTTATTGTATTTTATTGTATATTGTATTTTACTCTATTCTACTCTATTCCATTCCATTCATTTCTATTCTATTCATTTCTATTCTTTCCATTCCCTATTCCACTCCCTATTCTATTCTGTTCTGTGCTGTTCTGTTCTATTGTATTCTATTCCATTCCATTCATTTCCATTTCTATTTATTTATATTCTTTCCACTCCCTATTCCACTCCCTATTCTATTCTGTTCTGTGCTGTTCTGTTCTATTGTATTCTATTCCATTCCATTCCATTCATTTCCATTTCTATTTATTTATATTCTTTCCACTCCCTATTCCACTCCCTATTCTATTCTGTTCTGTGCTGTTCTGTTCTATTGTATTCTATTCCATTCCATTCATTTCCATTTCTATTTATTTATATTCTTTCCACTCCCTATTCTATTCTGTTCTGTGCTGTGCTGTTCTGTTCTATTCTATACACTCGATTCTATTCATATTCACATTCATATTCACATTCATATTCTATTCTACTCTATTCTGTTCCATTCCCTATTCCATTCCATTCATTTCTATTCTTTCTATTCCCTATTCCATTCCCTCTTCTATTCTTATTCTACTCTACTCTACACTATTCTTATTCCATTCCATTCATTTCTATTCTTCCCATTCCCTATTCCATTCCCTCTTCTATTCTTATTCTACTCTATTCTTTTCTATACATTCTATTCTATTCATTTCTGATTCTGTTCTATATTTATTCTGCATTCTATTCTATTTCTATTCTATTCTACATTCTATTCTATTTTACTCTATTCTATCATGAAGCACAAGGAAGTTGTTTATAATTTATAAACTGTTAGTGTTTGGGGATTAACCCCTAGCAGAGTATTGCAGCCGTAGTCAAGCCAGGCAGCCAAAGGAGAGCGGAAGGGCCCCAGAGTATACACACACTGAAAACAAACACTGTTTGTAGTTTAAATAGTTTTTAATCCAGTTAGAGTTTAAGCATTGTCATTCAGTCCATTAAGTCATTCACAGTATTTCCATCCAGTAAGACTCACTAGTATAGTCCAAGTTAAGAGTCCTTGCAATATCTTTATCAGCCGATAAAGATATCTTCTCCTCCTCCGGTGCCTCTCTCCAGAGGAACAAACGCTGGATATTCAGCAAGAAGTTCAAACAGTAGAACAGTAGAATTACGCAGTAAATCAGCAAACAGTAGCAGACAAGAACAGTTCAGTCACAGGCACTCACAATTAGTCGCAGTAAGACAGTTAGTCGCAGCAGCAGTTACAGTAAGCTTTCCAGCTTCTAATGCTTCCTTATATTGTAACTTCTAACCGCACCCTTAATCGACTAATTGCCTGCAGCATTGTGCTTAAAGTGATAAGCACTTAAACCATGATATCTAAGTTTTATATATTTATTCACCCAAACCATATTTGGTATCAATGTTATACCTAACATACTCCCCTTTTGGGTGAAATAAATATATAATACCTTTACAATCTAACCCCAAATTTTTCACAACTCTCCTGGTGCTTACTGGCACCTTGGGCTTTAGTAAAATTATCAGCTAAATTGTCCTCCGACATACAGTACTCTAGCTGAATCATCTTACTTCTTACAGATTGTCTCACGTTTAGGTATCTTAGATCTGTATGCTTGCTCCTTGTTTTTACTCCAATATTTGTGGCCATTTGAATTGCTGCCTGATTATCTTCATGTATAATTATAGGATAATCCACAGTTATACCTATATCAATTAACATTTGTTTATACATTATTAATTCTGTACATAACAGTGATAAACAGGAGAATTCTGCCTCCATAGTAGACAAACTTATATGCTGTTGTCTTATTGACTTCCAGCCTATTAATGTCTTACCCAGCATTATGGCTGTTCCTGAAGTCGACTTTCTAGTGTCTCTTTCTGATGCAAAGCTAGCATCTGCATAAGCACTCAGAATTAAATCACCCTTTGGTTCTAAATACAATGAATAATTCATTGTCTTTTTAAGATATCTTAATATCCTCTTAGCTGCATTCCAGTGTCTTTCACATGGTGCAGAATTGAATCTAGCCAACTGATTCACGCAGTACGAAATATCTGGTCTAGACCAATTACTAATATAACTCAAACTACCAATTAAAGATTGATAAATCACCTTATCAAACTCCGGGCTTTGTTCATCAGTGTTGCTAAACTCCTGACTCATTGGAGTCTTAGCTGGCTTACAAAGCTCCATCTTGTAATCTTTTAGCAATTTGCTTATCTTATCTTCCTGAGATATCTTAAAACCTTTCCGTGTTTTATTTATATTCAAACCGAGATACTTCTTTATCTCCCTAATTGCTTGATCTTTATTCTCTTTCCTATATAAACACATATTTTATTTAAAATGACAATGGCAATGACAAATGAAAAGTAGGAAAAATTAAGGAATGATAGTAAAATAAGAAAAAAATAAGACACATCTTGATATTATTTTCCTCCAAGGAGATTGTGATAATTTTCAGCAATTTGATCTTCATAAGAGATCTGTTTCATAGTCCAACAGGGATTTGAATCAATCCTATTTGGATGGATTAGATTTATATTCTCACATTCCTCCAGCAGCTCAAAACTACTTGCTTAACAAAATTTCTTTGCTTAGGGACTGGAACCTTAGCTATTATTTGCCACAACATCCTAAATATTTCAAAGCAGACAGAAGGAAGTATTGGCGACTCAGCCTTCTTCTTTCCTAGCCTCTATAATAAAGTGAGATACTATGAATTCCAGAAGTTGTCCTTGGACCATAAATCTTGTCCCGTGGGAAATTATGAGGTTTCATTGTCCACTTCATAGAAGGTACATGGGAGGAAAAAGCATAATTACTTTCTCTCTGCATAGATGTAAATACAGGACAGGAAGAAACTTTGATCAATGGGGATTGAAATGAAGCTGTATATTTAAAAAAAAGTACTTAAAAGATATTATTCTGAAATGAATGTGTGCATGCCTCCTATCCTTTGTTGATATTGAGTTCACTTTCCCTCTTTGCTTTAAAATCTGTTAAGTCCTGGCCTCAGCTATGTATTTACTGCAGAATACATATCCTGAACATTTTGGTAACATTTCTCAATTTTCCCTAAAATAAATAAATTCAGACGCTATTTTAACAGAAATTAGTATTTACGGAAAATGAGGCATACTTTGATCTAGCTGTGGTTTTTACTAGTTCGTTTTTTTTTTTTTTTTTTTTTTTTTAAAACAAGTTTTATTAAAAGTTTCAACAACAAACAAATCATTACATATTAAATCTTTCCCTGTCTTTCTACAATAATTTCCCCAGTATTCTCATAAAACACAAACAAACACAAACAAACATAAAAAAATCTTTTAGTAAAGTACCTTGGCCCCAGTTACCTCTCTTTGCATGGGCTAAAATAATAGCACATATCACTCTTCACATTTCTATCTTATTTAATCCATCTTAATTAAATCATTAAATTTGTATCTTTTGCCCATTCATTTATCTCTCTATCTCTTCTTATAATAAAAAAAATTTCTCCTGAAATCACTAATCAGAGTATGATGCCTTTCTATCCTCCCCTAAGTTAGTAAAATTAACATTCAGCATAACAAATACCCAATTTGGTTCTGCTTGGTACATTCTATCCACCAAAAATGTTTAAATACATTGTATCCTCCTTTCCTTCGATATTTTATTACATTTTAAAAATCAATCATTATTAAAAACTTCAACATTTTAATTTCTTATTAAATCTTAAACCATTCTAATTTACTATTTCAAATATAAATGTTACAATACCATCTTCTGTACCTTAGCAGAATCTTTCTTACAGAAAATTATATTTCATCCTTTGTCTCTAAAAAAATCCTCTTCTCCCATCCAATTTTAAAGCTTTGAGGCTTTTCTCCGCCTTTCCCCTTTCTTTCTTCCCCCACCAAATCTTCCTACCCCCTTCTTCTTCTAACCTCTACCTTGCTGGGATCCCTTCTCTGTTGTGTTCCCTTTTTCTCTTGTTTGTTATCATTATATTTACTTTGAATCATATTTTTCTCTTTCTCAAATGTTTTTTTAGATCTTAAGTCCTTCATTTTCCTTGCTCTCTTCCTTCCTTCTTCCTTAGATAAGTTTTGGGATTCAATGAAGATGGCGTCTTCGTCTCTTCCTTGTTGTTCTTCTTCCGTTTCCATCTGTTCCATTGTCTGTTGGTAATTGACCAGCGCCATTTCTAGAAATAGAAAAGCTTTTTCCATGCCATCTTTGCAGGTTGCTTTTGTTTGCTCATATTCATCCCTCAGGTCTTCAAAAAGGAAAGCCATTATAAATAAATCTTTTCTTTTCTTTATTCCTCTTTCTTCTTACACCAACCAAATATTCCGAGAGAAAGGCAAAACAATCCCAAAATCCACAATCCTCAATAAATCCAAGCAAGCCAAAATTCCCCCTTCCTCTTCCAGGGTGGTATCAAACAAATAAAAAAAAAAAGAATCCAAGTCTATATTTTAAAGCCTTATTAAGATTGTATTTCTGTCCTCAAGTCTTCAAGGCATCTCCTCCAACAAGATCCAAATTTATATATTTTCTTTATCCTCTCCCTTCCGGCTTAATTCCGTCGGGAGGGAGAGTAACTTTCCTTCAGCACCTCAAAATAGCCGCTTTTTTTTCTCTTGTGGAAGAAATCATCAGAAAACCATCTTTTCCAGGAATTAAATTAGATAAATCTCAAAGCCCTGGGTCGACCAAGAAGAACTTTTACTTTCAATAACTTTCTTCTTCCTCCTGCACATACTTGCCCGGCTGTCAACTTCTTTGTGGCGGCCATTACGGACCGCCGCTGCACCGTCCTGGTAACAGGGGGTTCTGCCGGCCAGGGAGGGGGTCTGCAACACCCCAAACCCTTCCTCCGGATCCCCTTACCTTCAGCTACCCCTGCAGGGCAGCCTTGCTCCGCACCCGTCCGGGTCGGAGCCCCAAAACGGCTAGCGCGGCAGGGATCGCGCAGCTTCGCGAATCCCTACCGCTCGCGAAGCCGACAAACCGGAAACCACTCCTTTATTCTCTTTCCTAATGATGCTATTATTTTATTTGCTTCATCATTAGTTTCAGTTATCAATGCAATGTCATCTGTGAATAGTAATAATAATGATACTTTCCCATTTGTCTCTCTCTTAAACAGACATGGATCGGCTAAACCAGCTTTAAATCCTATATTGTCTAGTTCCTTTACAATATACTGGTTCCATTCATAGCCTGATTGTTTTAGACCATAGAGGCTTTTCTTTAACAACCAACAATCATTATTATTCTTATTTTCACTTTTAATACCAACAGGTTTTTTCATATAAATAGTATGCTTTAATGGGCGTGCAAGTAAGCAGTTTCCACATCTAAATGGTTAACTATATAGTTTTTACTAGCTGCCCACACTAAAGCTGCCCTCAAGGTTGCTGCCTTAAGACTAGGTGCAAACACCTCATCATAGTCATTAGCATTCTGCCTAAAACCTTGGGCTACTAACCTTGCCTTATGGATTAAATTACCATCTTTATCTATTTTTACCTTAAATATCCATTTGCAGCCAATGGATTTCTTTCCTACAGGTAATTTGGCATTTTCATACACCTTCATATCTCTTAATGAATTCAGTTCCTTATTCATTGCTGCATACCATCTTTCTTTTTCCTTAGTAGGATACTTTTTAATTTCTTCAACAGAATTAGGAACTTGATTAATCTGGCATACTGTGTTAGCCTGGTACCTATCAGGCGGTCTAGATACACGTGTAGTTCTTCTGGGAATTACAGGGCTTACAGGAGGACTTTGTTGAACTACTACCTGTTCATCTTCCTCATCCTGTTCAGCTATTGAATCTGTTTCTTCCTTTATGGGCACTATTTCATCCTGTATTTGTCTCTTTACTTTATTTTTAAAGTTACAGGGATAACTAATGGGATTTCTATAGGATTCAATAATTACATCTTTATTGGCATCCTGTTCTAATTTCTCCCATCCTTCATGTTCTAGAAATTGGGCACTAGCACTACATAACACTTTAGATGTGCCTTTCTCCCAAAATCTATATGCCCTATGGTTTGCCTGATAACCAACGAAGAAAAATCTTTTAGCTCTATGTTCCCCTTTTTTTCTGAGTTGTTTAGGGATATGCACCCATGCTGGTGCACCAAATGTGTGCAGGTAACTTAGGTCAGGTTTCCTGCCATGCCACCTGGTGAATGGTATTTCACCTGTTGTTGTATTAACAACGTTGTTCAATATGTTATTAGCACACATTGTAGCCTCCCCCACAAAGAATCAGGTAACCCAGAATCATTTAACATTGTTCTAACCATTGCTTGTAGTGTTTGGCCTCTTCTTTCAATAAAAGCGTTATGTTCTGGCCTGTATGGAGCAGACTTCTTATGCTCTATTCCAGCTACCTTAAGTCTGTTCTGGAATTTGTTATTAATAAATTCCGTGCCATTATCTGTCACCAGGGTTATCAGTTGCCTTTTTAGACTTTCTTTCAGCAAACTTAAGCCAATTGAAAAAATGTTGATATGTTTCAGTTTTGCTTTTCATTAAATAGCAAAACCCATATCTAGAATAATGGTCCATAATGCTCAGTATATATCTAGCACCCCCATACTGGGTTTCTTTGGACCTATTATGTCTGCAAATACTACTTCTAAAGGTTCTTTTGTTTTGAAACCATTTAGCCTATTTGCAGGCAATACCTTGCTCTTATCTTCACAGCAAACATTACAACGCAAATATTTATCACAAGGTTTTAACCTTATTCCTTCAGATAACTCAACTGTACGTTTTAGCATTTTAAAATTTACATGCCCCAAACGCCTATGCAATAAATGGATACATTCATTATGAGGTTTTATATTATTAAATACAGTATGAGCCTCCCCTTTCTTACTATTATCTAATACATATAATGTTCCATTTAAAGCTGCAGTTACCCTTTTGTTATCTTTTCAATTATGCAATTATTATCCTTAAAAGTAATTACATAACCTAATTTATCTAATACCCTTACTGAAAGCAAATTAAACTTTAGTTGCGGTACATACAACATTTTTATATCCTGGTTTATGCACGGACAATGTGCAAAACCTTGACCTTTTGCTTTAAGATTCCAACCGTTGGCAAGAGATATATGTTGAGAGCTTTTAGACATTTTTATAAATTTTGTCTTATCTCTTGTGATGCAGTGGGATGCGCCACTGTCAACCACCCATAGATCATTCTTCACATCAGATTTGTTAAACGTGGCTAGTTCAAATGCTTTCTTTGGCTTTTTTTACATTCTGGCTTTTTCTCTTTTGCAGAACCTTGCCAGATGTCCTCTGCCTCCACAATTAAAACACTTTTTAATTGTGTATGCCGTCGAAGATAAATTCTCTTCTTCCGGGTGCTTTATTTTGCTAATCTGGTTTCTTTCAAGCTTTGAAGATAATTTCTCTTCTTTCTTATCTTCTCTCAGCTCGTCACGCTCACACCTTCTTCTGGCTTCTTCTAGTAGCCTGCCTGTAATCTCGGTTAATGAGAGGCTTTCTTTTGGCAATACCTCTAACGAAGTCACATAGTCATCATAGCTTTGATCTAATGAAGATAATATTATGTAGACTTGTTGCAGTTCATTAAATATAAGCTCTTTTTCTTGCAATTCTTGAAAAATGCTTTCATACAGTTTAAATGAACTAACATATCTCCATTCCTCTGAAGATGCGTTCGAAAAAGCTTCCGTGTAAGATTTATATGTGCTCCCACACTGTCCCGAACATAAATCTTCCTGAGGTTCTCCCAGCAGTTTGCAGCATTTTCTTCTCCACGAATATGGACAAGCTGCTGATCACAGAGAGTCAGTCCTATGATGCATAAAGCCTGCTCATTCTTTAGTTTAAAGTCTTGTAACTTTTCTTTATCATCATCATCAGCAGGATCCCAGCTACTCACATCTGGTGGGTTTTCTATAATGTCCCACAATCCTTCTCTGCGTAGAAGTAAACTACATTTCATTGACCATGAAACATAGTTTGTTCCATCCAGCCTGGATATCATGGACAGTTGTGACAAATTTACTTGTGCCATTGCTCTTCAGATATTTTGACTATTTTAAACTAATTAAAACAGTTTGTTTTTTACAGTAATGTGCAACTCACACCAACTCTCTCTGCTATATCCTTAGTTAGTTAGACTATGCTGCTGGGCCCATAACCAATGTTAGTGTTTGGGGATTAACCCCTAGCAGAGTATTGCAGCAGTAGTCAAGCCAGGCAGCCAAAGGAGAGCGGAAGGGCCCCAGAGTATACACACACTGAAAACAAACACTGTTTGTAGTTTAAATAGTTTTTAATCCAGTTAGAGTTTAAGCATTGTCATTCAGTCCATTAAGTCATTCACAGTATTTCCATCCAGTAAGACTCACTAGTATAGTCCAAGTTAAGAGTCCTTGCAATATCTTTATCAGCCGATAAAGATATCTTCTCCTCCTCCGGTGCCTCTCTCCAGAGGAACAAACGCTGGATATTCAGCAAGAAGTTCAAACAGTAGAACAGTAGAATTACGCAGTAAATCAGCAAACAGTAGCAGACAAGAACAGTTCAGTCACAGGCACTCACAATTAGTCGCAGTAAGACAGTTAGTCGCAGCAGCAGTTACAGTAAGCTTTCCAGCTTCTAATGCTTCCTTATATTGTAACTTCTAACCGCACCCTTAATCGACTAATTGCCTGCAGCATTGTGCTTAAAGTGATAAGCACTTAAACCATGATATCTAAGTTTTATATATTTATTCACCCAAACCATATTTGGTATCAATGTTATACCTAACATAAACAACTTTATAATTTCGTCTGGTCGTTAGACTCTCTCCAAGAGTTGGTGAGGCCACTTGGAGGTTGGAAGGAGGTCAGATAGGAGCCTCCAAGTGGTCCCAACATATCTCTAAAAAGGATGCAAATGACCAGCCGTCTGCAAGGAGTATAAATCCTTCCATTCCTTCACCATCTAGTCTGAGCTGAAGAAGCTTCTTGGAGGAGAAGCGAAACATCTTCAAAGAAAAAACAGAAAGTCCAGTTGCCTCTTGAAAAAAAAATAAACCCTCTTATTTGATCTTCCTAGTGAAACTCGAGATAAAGGATTTCTTCATCAAGAGGTGGGCTGAGAAGGGCTTGGCCAGCATCAGGGACTATGCTGAAAAAGCAGAAGACAAACAACTGGAAGTAAAAATTGGAATTGTGGAGAAATATCGGGAACGTATTCCGGAGCTGCTGGAGAGAATATCCCAGTGCCATGTCTTGGATCCAAAAGATGCAGGTAAATGTCATGTGCGAACAACCAGATCCACATGAATAGAATTCAAACTAGCTACTTTATTTATTTTATTTATTTGTTTATTTTGTCAAGCATGTATTAGATAACAGATATAAGTATAAACATGATTGTGAGTACATGAAATGGATACTAATAGAAAGGGAACATTAGGACAGGGACGGTAGGCACGATGGTGCACTTATGCACGCCCCCTACAGACCTCTTAGGAAAGGGGTGAGGTCAATAGTAGACAGTCTAAGGCTAAAGTTTTTGGAGTTTGGGGATGAAACCACAGAGTCAGGTAGAGTATTCCAGGCATTGACCACTCTGTTGCTGAAGTCGTATTTCCTGCAATTGAGTTTGGTGCAGTTTACCTTGAGTTTGTATCTATTGTGTGCTTTTGCGTTGTTGCAGTTGAAGCTGAAGTAGTCATTGACTGGTAGGAGATTGTAGCAGATAATTTTATGTACTACACTTAGGTCGAACCGGACGCACATAGTTCTAGGCTGTCTGAGCCTAAAATTTCAAGTCTGGAGGCATAGGGTATTCTGTTGCGAGCAGAGGAGTGGAGGATTCTTCTCATGAAATATCTCTGACTCTGTCATGCCCTAGTTGGAGTCTGATTCTGAGGGAGAGATTAAGCAGCTGAGTGGGTGTGTGGCTCCAGTGGCTGTGGAAGAAACAGGGGAAGGGCACAGTCCGGCTGAGCATTCAGAAGAAGGCCCAGGGCCACCCCCTCTTCATCCTAGGGCATGCAGGGAGGAACAGAGAAGGGAGCAACGTGGCTTACGGGAGAGAAAGCGGCCCTGTTCCCTTTCATTAGTTGCAGCTGGGAGAACATGGTATAAGTGGAGCGCTTGCACACAGCTCTTTGCTGGAAGCAAAGTGTGCATTATCTGTGTTGAGGCTAATCTGGTCTTTGGCGTCCTCTCGACTGGGTGCTGCGTTATCTTTTGGAAGTCTGTAATTTATCATCCTGTCCTGCCATGTTAATTACTTCAGCATGGTTTGTGTTGGTTTCTTTTATTTCTAATTATCTTTACTTTGGGTTTGGACTGCATTTACTCCCTTCATAGACCGTTTTTTGGGAGAGTTTGATCTTCAGCCGAGGATAACTGGACACTGGGGGCCAAGTTGGAGGCATTAAAGGGAATTTTTTCTACTTTTGTGACTTCGTTATTTTTGTGGGTCATCACAATAAGGATGTTAAGATAACGGATTAGGAGTATAAAGAATTGTTGATACAGATATATATACTATGTAAATATGTATTATTTGTCATCTGAAACAGCTCTCTATGACAATTAGGTGGGTCAGGATGATTGCAGCATGTTCACTGTTTTTAAATGTTTTCTTTTTGTTTAATAAAACTTTATTTATTAAAAAATATTTTTTAAAAAAGTTACAACGGCACTTGGAAAAAAAATGGCACTTAGGACCGTGGTTCACACTTAACGACCGTTGTAGCAGCCACACAGTCACATGATCGCAATTCAGATGCTTGGCCACTGGGATCACGGGATTCCCTTTTGCCACCTTCTGACAAAGCCAAGTGACCTCCTTGTTTCTCCTCTGTGTATTTTAGATTACATCCTAGGGACTGTGCACAAGGCCAAAGGGCTGGAATTTGACACCGTCCAAGTTGCGGGCGACTTTGTGAGCATCCCATTTACATGGCCCTACCTTGGAAGGTTGCCGCGGAGTCTACCTGGTGGGTATAATTCCCTTCCTTCCTTCCTTCCTTCCTTCCTTCCTTCCTTCCTTCCTTCCTTCCTTCCTTCCTTCCTTCCTTCCTTCCTTCCTTCCTTCCTTCCTTCCTTCCTCACTCATTCCCCTCCTTCTATTATCTCTATCATGTTCCTTCCTCCCTTCTTTCCTTCCTCCCCTCTTTCTATTTCATGTTCCTTCCTTCCTTCTTCTCCTCCATCTCAATCATCTTCCTTCCTCCCCTCCATCTATCTCTATCTCCTTCCTTCCTTCTTTCCTCCCTCCCTCCCTCTCTTCCTTCTTCCCTTCTTCTTCCTCCCTCCCCTTCCTTCCTTCCTTTTCTTTCCCCCTTTCTTTCACCTTCTTCTAACTTTCCTTCCATCTATCTATCCATTCTCCTCCTTCCCTCCCTCCCTCCCTCTCCTTTTTAGGGAAGCCCTGATAGCAATTTCTAATCAACAGTGGAACACTTCCTTCCTTCCTTCCTTCCTTCCTTCCTTCCTTCCTTCCTTCCTTCCTTCCTTCCTTCCTTCCTTCCTTCCTTCCTTCTTTCCTTCGTTTTCACTCTCCCTCCCTCCATTTTCCTTTCCCTTTCCCCTTCCTTCTTTCCTTCCATCCTTCCATCCACCCATCCATTCTTCCCTCCCTCCTTTTTTGGGAAAGCCCTGATAGCAACATCCAATCAGCAATGGAACACCTCCCTTTCCTGGCAGCTGGGATGGGGCACCACTCAATGCTCAAGAGTTGAGGCGTGTGTTTGGAGCAGATCTGTTCAAAGAACTCCCATTAAACTCCATTTTTTCCCTCCTTCCCTCTCGCCTTAAGCTGTCCCAGAGGCCATTCCGGAAGATGAGTGGAATTTGCTGTACGTCGCTGTCACTCGAGCCAAGAAGCGTCTTGTCATGTCCAGATTTCTTGCCGATATCCTAAAAGTCACTAAGGTGAATTCAAGCCCTTCACAATGCAGGCGGTCCTCGACTTACGACCACTCATTTAGCAAAGTTACAATGGTGCTGAAAAAAAAAAACCGTGACTTATGCCCTGTTTTCCACATTAAGCAAACTGTTCCGGCATCCCCGTGGTCACACGATCCAAATTCAGACGCTTGGCAACTGACTCATAACAGATAACAGATCATCAGAATTGGGAGGGATCTTGTAGGCCCGTGATGGCGAACCTATGGCACAAGTGCCACAGGTGGCACACAGAGCCATTTGTGCGGGCACGCGAACCCCAGCCAAATTTTCCTGCACTGCGCATACGCGCACCTCCTGGCTGATTTTCGGCCCCTTTGAGGCCTTTTTCGGCCTCCCTGAGGCTCAAGGGAAGCCTCTGGTGGTTCGGGAGGCCGAAAAACGGGTCTTCTGGAAATACCGGAAGTGCCCATTTTCAGCCTCTGGAGTCCGGGGAGGCCGTTTTCCCCTTCCCAGGGGTTTGAGGGAAGCCTCTCCCGTCTTTGGAGGCCGAAAAACGGGCCCGTTTCGGCACTTCCGGTATACTGCCAAAACAGGCCCATTTTTCGGCCTCCCGAGGCTGCAGAGGCTTCCCTCGAGCCTCCGGATGGGTGAAAAAGGCCTCAAACGGACCGAAAAATCAGCTGGGAGGTGCGCGCATGCCCATTGCAAGTAAGGGGGTGGGGCGGGGATGTTATGGCGCGAGGCGGGGGCGGGGCTCATTAGGCACGTGCTTTCGGCCCACCACAACAAAAAGGTTCGCCGTCAACTGTTGTAGGTCATCTAGTCCAACCCCCCCACCCCCGTCCAAGCAGGAGACCCTACACCATTTCTGACAAATGGCAGCCCAGCCTCCAGCGATGAATCTCATCTTTATGACTGAGTCACAGGATGTGACCTTCTGGCTGGCCAACTCAACAGGGAAGCCAGGTTCACTGAACAACTGTGTTCCTAGCTTGAAGATTCACTTAACGACCGTGTCAAGGGAGGGGGGGGGTCAAACGGAGACAAAAACTCAATGTCTCGCTTAAGCGACCGAAAATTTGGGACTCTGAATTGCGGCCGTAAGTTGAGGACTGCCTGTGTTCCAGTGCTCAGGAAGGAGCCTCTCTTGTTTCCTAGCTGGCTAAACATTTCTGTGTTTTGTTTTTGTTTTTGTCCTCCCCTCCCTCCCGCAAGGAATACTACGTACGCTTTGAATTAACTGAGGAAGTTTGCAAGAATATGTCGCTTTGGTGTTCAGAACAGCTCTGCTGCAACTCCATCCCAGCGGATTCTGTGCTCATCCCAAAAAGGATAAATTTTGTTTACGTACGTATCTTGGTTTAGTAAGCAACTGGCTCAGTAACACAGAGTCATCTAGACAGATAGAATAGAATTCTTTATTGGCCAAGTGTGACTAGACACACGAGGCATTTGTCTTGGTGCAAATACTCTCAGTCTATACAAAAGAAAAGAGACATTTGTCAAGAGTCAAGCATCATCAGATACAACACTTAATAATGATAGTCATAGGATACAATAAGCAATCAAATCATACTAGGTGTCAGGATTCCGTTACCCCCATTAGAATAGAATAGAAAAACAAAGAATAGAATAGAAAATAAAAAGAATAGGCTAGAAAATAGAAAGAATAGAATAGAAAATAGAAAGAATAGACTAGAATAGAAAATAGAAGGAATTAGAATAGAAAATAGAATAAAATAGAATGCAGAATATAATAGAATAGAATAGAAATAAAACTAGAATAGAATAGAAAAGAAATAAAACTAGAGTAAAATAGCAATGCAATGGAATAGAATAGAAATAAAACTTAGAATAGAATAGAAATAAAACATAGAATAGAATTAGAATTAGAATTAGAATAGAATAGAATAGAATAGAATAGAATAGAATAGAATAGAATTCTTTATTGGCCAAGTGGACACACAAGGAATTTGTCTTTGGTGCAAATGTTCTCAGTATACATAAAAGAAAAGATCCATCAGGTACAACACTAAATGATAGTCATAGGGAACAATAAGCAATCAAATCATACCAGGTGTCAGGATTCCAGCAGTTACCCCAATTAGAATAGAATGGAAAATAGAATTAGAATAGAAAATAGAATAAAATAGAACGCAGAATAGAATAGAATAGAAATAAAACTAGAATAGAATAGAAAAAAGAAATAAAACTAGAGTAGAGTAGAATAGATTAGGAATAGAATAGAATATTGAGAATAGAATAGGAAATAGGAATAGAATAGAATAGAATAGAATAGAATAGAATAGAATAGAATAGAATAGAATAGAATAAAAACTAGAGTAGAATTGAATAGAATAGAAATCTTTTATTGGTCAAGTGTGATTGGACACACAAGGAATTTGTCTTGGTGCAAAAGCTCTCAGTGTACATAAAGGAAAGATACATTTGTCAGAGTCAAGAATAGACAACAGAATAGAATAGAATAGAATAGAATAGAATAGAATAGAATAGAATAGAATAGAATAGAATAGAATAGAATTCTTTATTGGCCAAGTGTGATTGGACACACAAGGAATTTGTCTTGGTGCAAAAGCTCTCAGTGTATATAAAAGAAAAGATACATTTGTCAAGAGTCAAGAATCATCAGGTACAACACTTAATAATAGTCATAGGGTGCAATAAGAATAGAATAGAATAGAATAGAATAGAATAGAATAGAATAGAATAGAATAGAATAGAATAGAATAGAATAGAATTCTTCATTGGCTAAGTATGACATAATTCCTTGGACACCCAAGGAATTTGTCTTTGGTGCAAATGCTCTCAGTGTGCATAAAAGAAAAGATACACCCATCAAGAGTCAAGAATCATCAGGTACAACACTTAATAATAGTCATAGGGAACAATAAGCAATCAAATCATACTAGGTGTCAGGCAGTTTCCCCCATTGAAATCATGAGTCTCGAGCCAAACTTCCAAAACTTCAAAAGGATTTATTGGGAGTTAACATGCCGGCACTGCCTGGGGGACTCTGAGACACCTCATTCATTGTCACCCTTGACCCTGGTTTCCCCCCTCACCCCCTGGGTGTATCATAATTCATATCCTCCAATGGGACACATCCATAGCCCAGAGTCATCAATCAGGCTCTCCAGTTAGAATTTTGCCCGGCATAAATTCCAGTCACCTAATTACTATCTTTGAAAACATTTATGGAATGCATTTTAAATTTCCAAGCTGCCGCATTTGTCTTCCAAACCCCTTCCCCCCCACCCTTTCTATAAAACGACCATATATATATTTTATGAGTGTCTGACACTAGGAAACAGTCAATATCAATCGTTAGGATACAAGCAACAAGGCTGCAGTCACACAGTCATAAGTGGGAGGAGGTGAAAGAAAGATGGTGTCAGGCTGAGCTCCATTCAAAATCCAAGAAAGAAATACTTAGACTCTTTTAGTTAGAGCAAAGATATCTTTTACTGGAAATGAAGTGGTAGCTACAATAGAATTCTGAATCTGAGAAATTAGGCGCGTAAATCGCATATACAAAGTGATGGAAATGATCCCACCCCCAATAGTTCAAATGATTCTTCCAATTAAAAGTTGTGAATATGATCATGTGGACATCTTCAGGTGGTGATGAGGCCTCTGTCCGTTGACCTTGGCATACTTTGATAAAAGTTTGCAGCTGCACAGAGAAAAAAAAGCTAAGCAAGAAATAGAAACCTAAGCAAGAATGCGCTCTCCCCCTCAGTTTATACAATGCCAGTTTGTACCACCTCCAGCTCGCTTCCCATACTTAATCCCCCTCCTCCCCCGTTACTTATGGCAGCTGAAAGATGCGAAGCAAAGGTAGATCTTGAAGGCTGACAGATGGGAGGATTAATAGTAATAGTAATGCAGACTTAGTAAATAGTTTGACAATGTTGAGGGAATTATATATACAATATGCAATAATCTAGTAAGGCCCACACCTGGAATCCTGCATCCAGTTTGGGTCAGCCGGTTACAACAAAAATGTGGAGACTTTGGAAAAAGTGCAAAGAAGAGCAACTAAGATGGTTAAAAGCCTGGAGACTAAAACATACGAAGAACAGTTGCAGGAATTGGGTTTGGGCAGTTGTGGAGAAAAGAAGGACCAAGGGTGACAAGATAGCAGTATTCCAGTATTGGAGGGGCTGCCCCAAAAGAAGGGGTTTCTTTCTCCCCTTCTCAACTTCCTTATGTTCATGGTTGTTCTGGGATAAAAATGTTGGCTGAAACTTATGGAGAGGAACAGTTTCTTCAACCCTGGACCTCGTGTTCTTCCTCCACCTCCTCTTCCTCCCACTCTGCAAACCCCATTTCCTTCTAGCAGGGATGATGTTACCTACTGTGGGTGGTGCAACATCTGCAAGAAAACTGCCAAGTTCAGAGACCACCAAGGACCCCATAGTTGTTCTCCTCCTCCTCCTCCTCCTCCTCCTCCTCCTCCTCCCTCCTCCTCCTCCTCCTCCTCCTCCTCCTCCTCCTCCTCCTCCTCCTCCTCCCTCCTCCTCCTCCTCCTCCATAACTCCATTCCCTTCTAACACTGATGAATGTTACCCAGTTGGATCCTCTGCAAGAAAATGCCAAGCTCAGAGACCACCAGGACCCCATAGTTCTCCTCCTCCTCCTCCTCCTCCCTCCTCCTCCTCCTCCTCCTCCTCCCCCTCCTCCTCCTCCATAACTCCATTCCCTTCTAACACTGATGAATGTTACCCAGTTGGGTCATGAAACATCTGCAAGAAAATCGCCAAGCTCAGAGACCACCAAGGACCCCATAGTTCTCCTCCTCCTCCTCCTCCTCCTCCTCCTCCTCCTCCTCCTCCTCCTCCTCCTCCTCCCCCCCTCCTCCTCCTCCTCCATAACTCCATTCCCTTCTAACACTAATGAATGTTACCCAGTTGGGTCATGAAACATCTGCAAGAAAATTGCCAAGCTCAGAGACCACCAAGGACCCCATAGTTCTCCTCCTCCTCCTCCTCCTCCTCCTCCTCCTCCCTCCATAAACTCCATTCCCTTCTAGCACTGATGAATGTTACCCAGTTGGGTCATGAAACATCTGCAAGAAAATCGCCAAGGTCAGAGACCACCAAGGACCCCATAGTTCTCCTCCTCCTCACTTTCTCCTCCTCCACTTCAGCAACCCCTTCCTTCTGGCACTGATGATGTTACCTGTTTGGGTCATGAATCATCTGCAAGAAAACCACCAAGCTCGAAGAGCACCGAGCACCTCACAGTTCAACCCTATAGAAGATTTTCTTCTATAGCTACTCCAGAGTCAGGACGGTGCTGTTTAGAGCCACGTCCCACAAACACTGGTGGGTAGAGATCATCGTCATCTTCCTAACCTCACTGTTTTCTGTTTTGTTCCCCCTCCCTCAACTTCTTTCTGGCAGGCCGACGGCACCAAAACCCCCGAGGGATTACTTTGCCATTCTTGCGCAGCGTGGACTCTTGGACCCATTGCACGGCTCATAGGATCTCCCACGACGGGGCAGGACGCTGCCTGTCCCCCGGAAAACATTGAGGTTCCATCCGTGGCTCGCATCCTCCTCGAAAGCCTTTTGAGTTCTTAAGGAAGGAAGGAAGAAAAGAAAGAAAGAGAAAGAAAAGAAAGAAAGAAAGAAAGAAAAAGAAAGGAAGGAAGTAGAAAAGAAAGATTGCACTGGATGTTTTTTAAGAAAAAGCAAAGCAAAGCAAAGAATTGTAAAAAAAAGAGGACTCAATAAGTCCACGACCATGAGAGCACCAGATTTTTGTTGCCAAGCGAGACGGGTGTTACGTGAATTTGGACCCCTTTTTATGACCCTTCTCCTGAGTGTAAAGTGAATCAGCGCTGTTGTTCAGTGAGGAACTTTGCTTGTCGGAAGGTCGCCAAAGAGGATCACTGACCGTGGGACACATTCGCGACCGTCATAAATATGAGCCAGTTGCCAAGCATCGGAATTCTGATCACATGACCAGAGGGGCTGCTGTAACTGTGCGATGTGAAAAACAATCGTCCTCCCTTTTTTTCCCCAGTGCCGTTGTAACTTTGAACGGTCACTGAATCATCCTCATAATCCCTTGCATCGGGGTGGAGTCTGGGCAACTGAATGGAGCTCAGTGTTTGAATGGCCAGATGCCCTTCCTGTCACCAGTACAGAGTTTTGTTCGGCAGATCTCTTCTCATCGTGCCCAGAGAGAAAAATATCTGCCTCTACCTAGGATCGAACTCACAGCCTCCTGACTGTGAGGCCAGAGCTCCACCCTCTAGGCCACCGCACCACTTTGAACAATCACAAAACAGGGGTGGGATTCAAAAATCCCAGCAACCAGTTAGCTGCCCAGTTGCTAGGTGGGCGTGGCCTAGTGAAACTTCCGGGAGGGCTGTTTTTTTGCCTTCCCCAGAGTCCGGAGGCTTCCCTCGGGCCTCCGGGAGGGCAAAAATGGCTTCCCCCCCGAGCTCTGGAGGCCCTCCGGAAGCCGGAAACAGGCCCGTTTCTGGACTTCTGGAAAGCCCGTTTTTCACGCCCTGAGAACCTCCATGCAGACTTACCCACCTTGAAAATGGGCTGCATGGAGACTGGGAGGAGAGGGGCATGGTGGGCGGGGCCAGCCGGTCATTTCAAATACCGCTTTGGGTGAACCAGATGCAAATTTAACATTCAGTTCGTCCGAACTGGGCTAAACCGTTAGAATCCCACCCCTGTCACTAAACGAACTGTTTTAAGTTGAGGCTGCCTGTAGATTTAACTGATCAGACCAGAGGTGGTATTCAGCTGGTTCTTACCGGTTCTACAGAACTGGTAGCAGAAATTTTGAGTAGTTCGGAGAACCGGAAAATCCCACCTCTGACTGGCCCCGCCAACCCCATCTCTTCTCCGCCTCCCATTGAGTCCCAGCTGATCACCTGGGTTTTCTTTGGTTGCCCTGCACAGGAGAACGGAGCTGGAAAGCAGGTTAGTGGGGTGGGGGAGGGAACAGGAATTTTGCAGTAACCTTCCCCCAGGAACGGGGAGGGAATGGAGATTTTACAGCAGAGCTCTCCAAACTTGGCAACTTTAAGAGTTATGGACTTCAACTCCCAGAATTCTCCAGCCAGCTGCCTGGAGAATTCTGGGAGTTGAAGTCCACAAGCATTAAAGAGTAATGAGTTGAAGTCCAGAACTTCATGAGTTGAAGTCCAAGAGTTGTGGACTTCAACTCCCAGAATTCTGGGAGTTGAAGTCCACAACTCTTTTTTAAAAAAAACAAATTTTATTGATTTTACAATTAAAAACAAATCAACAACACATACACGAATAGAAGAACAAAAGAAAAGAAAAGGAAAAGGAAAAGAAAGGAGAAAAAAAGAAAAAGGAAAAATGAACACTTAAAAACATTCTCATTTTCAACAGTTTGTAAGATCTTTTCTCTTCTTGACTTATGCCATATACGCACATCACATCCATATATATGTTTATATATCACTGGTATAGATTTGTCTTATTCTTTTTTACCTTACGATATAAAGTCTATCTTTGATCTAACCATTTATACCAGCAATTCCAATTGTTAAAATATATTGAAGAATCTTTATTTTTTAAGGCTAGAGTTAGTTTGTCCATTTCTGCACAATCTGAGATTTTTTGGATGATCATCTGTTCTGTAGGTATGTGAGGTAGTTTCCAACATTGAGCAAACGCTAGTCTGGCCGCTGTTAATATGTGTATTGTTATGTACTTCACTTTTTTAGGTAGCTGTTTATCGAAAATCCCTAACAGGAAGGACTCTGGTTTATACTCAATCTGTTCTTTTGTTATATCTTCTAGCCACTTTCTAATTCTCTGCCAGTATTTTTGGGTTTCTTTAGAAGACCACCACATATGAAAAAAGGTTCCATCTAT
The DNA here is from genome assembly GCF_049901735.1 of Notechis scutatus. Classification (NCBI taxonomy): domain Eukaryota; kingdom Metazoa; phylum Chordata; class Lepidosauria; order Squamata; family Elapidae; genus Notechis; species Notechis scutatus. The sequence continues at coordinate 79,923,250 of NC_142014.1, read as the reverse complement.
TCTTTTACATTTCCAACATTTCGGGCTCATGTTGGGGCGCATCTTCGCTAATCCCGAGGGAGGAAGGTGCCATCTGTAAAACATTTTATAAGCGTTTTCTTTATATGCTGCCGATTTGGTGATCTTATTGTTTCTACTCCAGATCTTTTCCCATTCTATTAATGTGATATTCTGTCCTACGTTCCTACTCCAGGCTATCATATTCCCTTTAACTGTCTCTTCTAACTCTACTTCTAATAGATAGTTGTAAAATTTAGTTATATTTTTCTTGTCTGATCCTAGTAAAATTTTGTCTAATTGCTGGAGTTTATTGTTAATTCCGAATTCTTTTCTATCCTGTTTGTATCTACTATGAATTTGGAGATATACCCACTGATCTATTTTAAATCCCCGCTCTTGCAGCTCTTGTCGCGTTTTCAAATTTCCTTGTGCATCCAATCTTTATATTTGATCATTTTGCTAATGTCCAGATTGTTTGGATGAATCAATGCCTCCATTGTCGATAACCAAATCGGTACTTTTAGATAGTGTTTTTTCCGTATTTTTTCCAATTGGTTAATAGTGAATCTCTAATTAAATGTCTGTGGAAATATGTCTGGTTGACTTTCCCTACCTCCCATAAAAGGCGTACCACCCCTCTGCAAATCGTGGCCTTCTAATAATAACGTTTCTTTTATTGATTAAATTCACCCAATCTTTATAACCATACTAGAGAGGCTGCCATATAATATAATTCCCAATTTGGAAGTGCCAGTCCTCCTCTGCTCTTCAAATCCTGCAATGCCTTTAAATTTATTCTAGATTTTTTTCCTTGCCAAATAAATTTAAGTTATTTTGTTCTTCAAAAAATTTTCTGTGTAGTTTGATTGGAATAGTCTGAAATAAGTATAAAAATTTTGGTAGAATATTCATTTTGATAGAAGCAATCCTGCCCAATAGTGAAAGTTGCAGCCTACCCCATGATTCTTTGTCATAATTATTCTCTTTAAGTGTCTTACAATGTGGTGTTAGCCATATTCCTAAATATATCAATCTCTTTTCTTTCTTTCTTTTTAATTTATAAGATAACCATCTCCCTGGTTTATTAGCATGCTCAAAGTAAATTTGTTTAGTCGTTTTCAAATTTATTATCATTTTCTCTTGTTCAATTAAATTCAAATTATGTTTAACTGTTATTATCTGATTTTGTACTCTTTGATCTTTAGGGGTCTTTTGTAATTGGGTTTCTAATTCCTTAATTTGTTGTTGTAATTTATTTTGTTGAGCATATTTTTCTTTATTTCTCATAGCATTATAAGAGATTGTTATACCTCTTATTACTGCCTTCAATGTATCCCAAATGTTTTGTTTCGAGGTTACATCATTATCATTTTCCTTTAAAAGATAGTTTAATTCCTCCTTAAGTTTATTAGTATACTTTTTTTCTCTTATTAATTGGGTGTTTAATGTCCATCTTTTCTTTGGTTTTTCCCTACCTTTCCAAGTTATTTGAATTGGGTTGTGATCTGCCCATTCATTTGGTAAAATTTCGATTCCTTTTATTTCGTTTGCTATTTCCCCATTCATTCACGCCATATCGATTCTTGTCCATGTTTGATGCGGGTTAGAGTAAAATGTGAATTGTTTTTCTTCGGGGTATAGTCTTCTCCATAAGTCCACCAAATTTAACCCTTTCATCATTTCCTTACATGTCTTAGGAAACTCTCTTTCCCCCTTTTTATTCTTCCTCGCATTACTATGGTCCTTTTGGTAATCAGCAATAGAGTTAAAATCTCCTATAATACAGATATTCCTTTTTTCAAATCCTATTATTTTTTGATGTAAATATTTAAAAAACTCTTTCTGATCTTCATTTGGGGCATAAATTACTACTAATAGAATTGAAATAGTGTTAATCGAGATCTGTAAAACCAAAGTTCTTCCTTCCGGGTCTGACCAAACTAAATCTGCTTTCAGATCATCTTTCACGTATATTGCAATCCCTTTCTTTTTTTTCATATCAGCTGGTGCAGTAAATAGCTTCCCCAGTTTCGGGCAGTCTAAGTATCTTTCATCTACTTTCCTTATGTGAGTTTCTTGTAAGCATATTATGTCAGCATTTTGTTTAATTAATTTGGTTATTATCCTTTTCCTTTTTGTCGTCGAATTTAAACCATTTATGTTAATGGATAGAAGTTTCTTTTCTTCATCCATTTAATTAGTTCTGTTTCGCTCTTTGTCTTGTGATAATTCCGATCTATCCTTGTGCTTGCTGGGGACTAGTTTCTTCTCTCTCCTGAGGTGGGTAAACGCTCCCTTGCTTTCTTGAGGGTCCTTCTTTTTTATTTCTATGGTGACTTTGGTCTTCCTGTAAATTTCTTTCCAATTCCTCCTTACTACTTTGATCTCCCATACCTACTAGTTGTTCATAAAAGTCTTGAGCCCTTTCCATAGAGTCTATTTTGATTTTCCTTTCTTTCCATGAAACTAACATCCCCTCTGGGATTAACCATTTAAATAGAGTTCTTTTCTGATTTAGATAAGTAGCTAGAAATTTATAGTCTCGTCTTATTTCCCTTACTTTCCTTGGGATTTGCTTAAGGATCAAAATTTCTTTGCCTTTATACATAATTGTTCCGTCTCTGGACATCCTAAATATTATATCTCAGACACTCCTTCTCGCAAAACGAATGTGGACCTCTCTTGGGCATTTATGACGTCTCGCATAGTTGGTGCTGACCCTGTAGACTTCATCAAATTCCCTAAGTATATCATCTTTGTCCTTTCCCAGTAGTTCAGCCAATATTTCTGCCATTAGTTGCTCCAGGTCTTCTTCCTTGGATTCCTAACATTCTGGAATCTCGGGTATGCAGCTGCCTTGTCCATTTCTAGGTAGACCAATGAGTCTTCCATTTCTTTGCTCACATTTATTTAGTTCTTCGTCTACCCTTTCCAATTTCTTTTCCGTTCGTTCCGTCCTTGTCTCTACTTCTTTTATCGTTGCTTCGTTTTTTTCCAGGGCCTGTTGTAGTGTTCCAATTTTGTCCTCTACTTTAAGAATGTCCGCTTTCATCTCAGCTTTTAATTTCCCCATCTCTTCTTTTAATTCACTAATATCCGCTCTTGTTTCATTATGATTTTTTATTATTATTTCTTGAAGTTTTGTCATTGATTCTTGTAGGGTTAGCAAAGTTGATTGAATATTAGCATTTGAGACATTAGTTTGTTTTTCCCCTGGTAGCGATTCTTCTATGGTTTTTTGAACTGTAGGCGAAGCTGTTGCCAGGGTGGTTGTTAAAGTCGGGGTAGCCTTCCTTCCAGTTTTCAGGGCCATGGTCATTGTAGAAGTCATTTCTTTTAATATTTGTTTCTATAGTTGGATTATATTAGTTATGTTGTCCCAAATTACCATTCAGTAATATAACCCCTATATTAGAATTCCGGTATCTAATTGCTTAGTCCACCTAACTCAGGGGTGGGCAAACTACGGCCCGTGGGCCACATCCGGCCCGTTGGTCTGTCCAATCCGGCCCGCCCCTGAAAAAAAATCGCTGGGCGTGGCGTATTGCCCTGTGCCGCGTGGCCCCCAAAGCTGCAAAACAGTGCGGAGCCCTCTCGGGGTAGGAAAGAAAAGAAGAACTTTGCAAAGGCCTCGGCTGGGTGTTCGAAATCACCTTCGAGTGCGACCTCTCCGAAGGTGAGTCCCCGCCGATCCCCCTTTTTTTTCTGGGGCTTCCAGCCTTAAACTTTGCAAAGGCAAAGTTTGCAGGTGGGAGCGTCTTCCGGCCGAGGAGCAGGAAGGGTTCTGCCCGGCAGGCGGGCGGGCTGCTTGGAGCCACCTAAAGCTAGGCCGCTGCTGGTGGAGCCTTGCCCTGCCTTGGTGCCCGCTTTCCCGGCTTGGCGGTCCTGCTCGGGTGGCACTTTAAAAGCCTGCTCCCAGCACCCGAGCAACTTCCCAGCAACTTGCGGCTTCCTTTTTCTCGTGGGCGCTCGCGCCTGGCCCCGAGCCGCGGGCGGAGGGGAAACCCGAGCACCGCCGGTCGCCTCCTCCAAGCAGCCTGCCCGCCCCACCGGGCGGAACCTTCCTGCTCCTCAGCGGGAAGACGCTCCCGCCTGCAAACTTTGCCTGTGCAAAGTTTAAGCCTGAAGCCCCGGAAACCCGAGCAACTTCCCAGCAACTTTGGCTTCCTTTAACTCGCGGGCGCTCGCACCTGGCCCCGAGCCGCGCGGCGGAGGGGAAGCCCGGCGGGCGGGCGAGCTGCTTGGAGGAGGCAACCCGGCGATGCTCCGGCAGCAGCAACAGGCAGTTCCGCCCGGGCTCCGCTCAGGTGTCCGGCTGGGGCTGTCAGGAGTTGCTACCGCACGGCTCTGCGCGGCTCCAGTCCCGCGTTGCCTTGGGAAGGAAAAGGCAAAACCAGGAGCCGCTGAGCCTGAGCCTCCGGTGCCACTGCTGCCGTTGCAAAGCACCGCCGCGGCTCTTTTTGTCTTTCCCTTCCCGAGGCAACGCGGACTGGAGCCGCCATGCGGAGCCAGCGCCGGCGGTAGCAACTCCTGACTCAGGGGGCCTCCGAGGGGATAAGAGGGGGGGGAAAGGGGGGGCGATTCCCAAAAAATCTTGTGCTGACCCGGCCCGTCTGTCAAATTTTAAAAGTCAATGCAGCCCCCGAGCCAAAAAGTTTGCCCACCCCTGACCTAACTACTAAGTAGTTGAGTTCTGTACTCTTAACTAGTAACTAAAATATATAAATATATGTTATTTTTAATCCTCAATCCTCAATCACGTATATAATTTTATACAATCTATGTTCAAATACTATGCAACACTATACAACACTATATAACGTTCCATATAATAAATATATATAATAAATAGTATATCAAATCTAACCAAGTTTAGGTTTTGTAAGATTATAGGTATTGTAAATATATATGTATTTTTATCTAACCTTATCTAACCCTATTTGAGTATTAGATATTCTAAGTATTCTTAGTTACCAGTATTCTTGAACCTAAACAGTATTATTTCTTTCCCCAATAAATTGGTTATAATCACACACTAAATTATACTATTATAGCATTAAATATTTAATATTAAGTCTTATACTTATTGATTAAATAGTTCTTAACCTTCTTGCTATTTTCCCTATCAAACTGGTCGAAGTATGGCTATCCCTAATATTGTAAATTAATCAAAATAATTAAATCAGTTATCTAGCAGTTCAGTATAACAATCAGTATTCCTTTCCACAATAGATAAATTTATAGTCGTTATAAAGAGAAAGTGAAAGGAGAGAAAGAGTTCGTCATTACACCAAAAAAATCAGTAAATAGTAGATAAGGCAAAAAGTTAAACAGAATTATACCAAGAGAAAAAAAGAAAAGAAAAGAAAGAGGGGAGAACAATAAGAAGACGGGATTTTAGAGTCAGTTTTTAGTCCACCGTTTCTAGGATTCTGCACTTTTTCTTCAAACACACCGGAAGCAGGGAGGTAAAAAGTGCTGAATAATAACTGCCAGCAATCAGTCTCTGATTGTCTTTTTTTGTAAATGTTCCTAAGTTCAATACATTGATTTCCTTCACATGCGACCCCCACTTCAGTTAGTATAGAATAAGATAAGAGTTCTCCTCAGGATCGGTTAAACGGTCTGTTAAACGGATAATGTCTGATATATTGTTGCGATGACTTCGGAGTTTCTGTGTATCTCATCTGGCACCGCGTTACCTCTTCTTCACCAGCCTCGCTCCTCTTCACGTCTTTGCTTTAATAAGGTTTATCCTAGAAAGTCCATCAAAATTAACAGTCCACTCCAGTATTCAAAATTCCCCACCACTTTCCGACTCTTCCCAACAGTGTTTTCCTAACCTCGTAGTCTTCCCCTTTCGTTCGTTGTAATCCACACTTTCACTTCGGTCTGCCGAACCTTTTCGCCCACGCTTGTCTAGCCTTCGCTTTTTAGCCGCTTTTCTTTCAGTCTTCCGACAGACACTAGCACGAAAAATCACTTGCCGATCTTCCTCTCCACCGTTAAGCTCTTCCTGCCACCTTTTTATCCACCGATCTATTTATAAGATAGCCATCTTCCTGGCTTGTTGGCGTGTTCAAAATAGATTTGTCTGGTTAAGTTCAAATGCATAGTCATTTTCTCTTGATCAATTAAATTCAGTTTGTGTTTGGCTATACTTATCTGATTTTGCAGTTTGGATTCTTTTGGGTTATTTTGTAGAAGGGTTTCTAGCTCCTTAATTCTTTGTTGTAATTTGTTTTGTTGGGAATATTTTTCCTTGTTTCTCTTGGTATTATAAGAGATTGTTGTGCCTCTTATAACCGCCTTCATCGTATCCCAGACATTTTGTTTCGTGGTTTCTCCATTATCATTTTCTTTAATAAAAAATTCAATTCCTCCTTTAATTTATTAATGTATTCTTTCTCTCTTATTAATTGAGTGTTTAAGGTCCATCTTTTCTTTGGTTTTACCCTGCCCTTCCATATTACCTGTATTGGATTATGGTCTGCCCATTCATTAGGCAAAATTTCCACTTCTTTTGTCTCGTTTGCTATTTCCCCACTCATCCATGCCATATCAATCCGTGTCCATGTTTGGTGGGGATTTGAATAAAATGTAAATTGTCTTTTTCAGGATGTAATCTTCTCCATATATCTGTCAGGTTTAGCTCTTTCATCATTTCCCTACAAATCTTGGGGAGCTCTCTTTCCCCTTTTTATTCTTCCCGCATTACTGTGATCATTTTGAAATCAGCAATGGAGTTGGTCCCCTACCATACAAATATTTCTTTTTGCAATTCAACCAATTTTCCATATAGGTGTTTAAAAACTCTTTTTGGTCTCCATTTGGGGCATATATTACTACTAAAAGAATTGGAATATCATTAATCCAGATCTGCAAACCCAGAGTCCTTCCTTCTAAGTCCGACCATATTAGCTCAGATTTCAAATCCTCTTTCACATATACTGCGATTCCCTTCTTTTTCTCCTCATCTGCTGGTGTGGTAAATAACTTTCCTAATTTCGGGCATTCTAAATATTTTTCATCCTTCTTCTTTATATGGGTTTCTTGCAGGCACGTTATATCTGCATTATGTTTAATTAATTTAGATAATATCCTTTTTCTCTTAATTGTTGAATTTAAACCATTTATGTTTATTGATAGTAATTTTTTTCTTCTCCCATCTATTTAGTTTTGTTTTACTCTTTGTCGTGTAACAATTCCTCTCTTTCTTGCGCTTGTGTTGATGTAGTTCCTTCTGTCTTTTGTTGTGGATAGGTATTTTCTTGGTTTCCTACCGTTCCAGTTCTATTTTTATGTCCACTGTATTCTTGAAACTTTGTGTCCAATTTCTCCCTACTACTTTGCTCCTGTGGGCCCACCATCCGTTCGTAAAAATCCTGGGCTTTTTCCATAGTATCTATTTTGATTTTCCTCTCTTTCCACGACACTAACATTCCTTCTGGAATAAGCCATTTAAATGTGATTCTTTTTTATTTAAATATGCTGCCAAAAATTTATAGTCACGCCTTTGTTCCCTTATTCTCCTCGGTATCTGTTTAAGAATCACAATTTCTTTCTCTTTGTAGGTTATTGTTTTATCTCTTGAGGTTCTGTATATCATGTCTCGAACACATCTTCTAGTGAATCGTATGTGTACTTCCTGGAACATTTGTATGCCTTGCATAGTTTGTATTGACCCGGTAGACTTCATCAAACTCTTTTTGAATTTCATCTTTATCCATCTTCAATAAACCGCCAGTATTTCTGCCATCAAGTATTCCAGGTCTTCTTCTTTTGATTCTGCCACATTTTGGAATCTTAGGTAAGTTGCTGCCTTGTCCATTTCTAGGAGGACAAGGAGTCCTCCATTTCTTTGCTCATGCTTTTGAGATCTTCATCCACCCTTTCTAATTCCCTTTCCGTTCGTTCGGTTCTTTTCTCTACTTTTTTATTATAACTTCGCTTTTCTCCAAGGCCTGCTGCAACACCCCCACTTTATCCTCTACTTTGAAATGTCCGCTTTCATTTCTATCTTTAGTTTCCCCATTTCTTCCTTCAATTCATTGATATCTGCCCTTGTTTCACTGTGGTTTTTAATCATTGTTTCTTGCAATCTTGTCAATGAGTCCTGTAAAGTTAGGAACATAGCTTGGATATTCGCATTCGAGATGCTAGTTGACTGTTGGTAGTGTTTCCTCTATTGTTTTTTGTGCCATGGGTGAAGTTGTTGCCAAAGTGGTCACTATTGTGGGATTAACCTTCCTACCAGATTTCAAAGCAGTGGTGGTTGTAGTAGTCATTTCCTTTAAAATTTGTTTTTGTTGTTGTACAATACTAAATATATTATTCCAAATTGGCATTCAGTATTCTTAGTTCTGTAACTAAAATTGACCAAGATCTATCAATCTATTAAGTAGCTATATTCTTAACTAATTAGTAAAGTGTATATATTTTCCTCTAGTTTAACTTCAATATAAAGTAACCTTAACTACAAAATATATTACATTCACAGATAAACCCACACAATGAAATATAATATTGGTCTAGAGAGCTCTAAGATTGTTAAATAACTAATGCTTAATATTCTTACTGTCTCCCCTATATTCCCATTCAAATTATAACAATCTCTATTAATAATAACTTAACTAAATTAATTAATCCGATATTTTAACACTCTAATATTTCATTACTAAATGTACATATTTATCAAGAGGAAATCAGAGGAGAAAAAAAAAAAGCAAGCATATTTCAACGTAGCATACCATCAACAAGTAAGAAAGAAGAGAGGCTATTTTAGTAAGTATGTACACACAGAAAAGGGTAGAGGAAAAGAAAAAGAAAATTCCAAAGACAAGAGTTTTTGTTTCCGCTTTTCACTTTGGAAGCTTCCACTTCGAGCACACCGGAAATGGCAATGAAGATTTGCTGAGTAACAGCAGCCAGTAAGCAATGTTCCCACTCGTTTAAAGACTTCCTCTTTTACTTATATTTTAGTGTTCTTTAAATCAATTGTTCTGATCTCCTTCGAGTAGAAAAGGAACTGTCTCCTCTGCTAGGACCTGTTCTCAATTTTCCCAGAGTTTATAGATTAGATTGTGTCCCTTCAGACAGTTAGATCTGTTACTTTGTTGTAGACACTTCAGCGTTCTGGATACCGCCTATGGCGCTGCTCTGTCTTTCCCCTGATCGGCTTCGTTCTGCTTCTGGCTCCGATTTAATAGCTTCAATCCAAATGTTAGTGATAATAGAGTCTTTTAATCGCCCCCTGCTGGTCTTCAGACTTCCAAAATTCTCTTTACTTCTTTTTATTTCCGACTCTCTTCTGCCTGCCAAGCTCTTTCACTTTCACTAGACCAATTCTTTTGTAGCCGCTTTCTCTTAGAGCTCACAGCTGGCATTCGCACAGCATTTAACAGGCTGAAATCAGTCTATTGTCAGTCAAATCTCTTCTCTGCCACTGTCTTTAACTGCGACTCTCTTTCCCCACGAGCTTGCAAACTTTCACTTACTCTTTTCTTCCCATCGGTGGCAGTCCGGACTTCGAGCCTCCATTGTTAGGAGGCTGTTCTTGATCGTTGGGCTCTGGAGGGCTTCCTCTTCATTGCAGGGGGTTGCTTTCCCACACTGCAGCCCGAGGTTCCCCACACCGGCACGGGTCTCTCCAAGACTCGAGCACCCCAAAGATCGCACCAAACTCAAGAAAAGGGAGGCTAGAATCACGAGCGGATTTCTGCCCCTCTGACCGTCCTTGCCTTGCCACCGGAAGTCTCTTTATCCACCGATCTTACGAACTGTCACTTACTCGCTTTTCACATCGGAGGCAATCCGGACTTTGGAGCCGCCATTGACAGGAGGCTGTCTCTTGCACTCTGGAGGTCTTCTCTTCGCTGCCGGGGGGTTGCCTTCCCCACACTGCAGCCCGAGTTTCCCCCACACCGACACGAATCTCTCCGGGATTCGAGTACCCTCTGGGGATCGCACCAACCGCAAGAAGAGATAAGCTGAAACCGCAGACGGGCTTCTGCACCTCTACACGTCCTTATCCTGCCACCGGAAATCAGTTGAAGAATTCTGGGAGTTGAAGTCCACAAGCAGTAAAGAGTAATGAGTTGAAATCCACAACTTCATGAGTTGAGGAATTCTGGGAGTTGAAGTCCACAAGCATTAAAGAGTAATGAGTTGAAGTCCACAACTTCATGAGTTGAAGTCCAAGAGTTGTGGACTTCAACTCCCAGAATTCCGGGAGTTGAAGTCCACATCTCTTAAAAGTTGCCAAGTTTGTGGACCCCTGTTTTACAGTATCCTTCCCCTGCCATGCCCACCAAGCCACGCCCACCAAGCCAAGCCACACCCACAGAACCAGAGTTTAAAAAAATTTGAATCCCACCACTGGATCAGTCCTTGAATTCTGGTGGAAATGTGTTTGGGTTTTTAGCCCCTCCCCTTATCAGCCGTTGGCTTTCCATGCTGTGTTCCGAAAGGAAAATAGAAAGGATATCAATGTTTATTTCTGGTTCTCTTTTGGTCTTCCATTGTGAGAGGCTGTTTCAATGCTGGTGCTGCTAAAAGTTTTTTTTTTTTTTAACTGCTTTTTTAACATTTTGTAAAGTTTTTATAGATTTAAGCCCTTCCAGCAGCCTTGCGTGGCTGCATTTTTTTTATAAAGTGAGTTTTTTGTTTTTTAAAAAAAAACTTTTTTGCAAGAAGAGTAATTTCTCCCAAATTATTGTGCCTAGAAAGGGAAGGAAACCCTCGACCTTTTTCCGATGTCTCTTTCGCCCTTTCTCGTTCGTTCTTCAGGAAGAATGCAATGTTTGCAGTAATTTTGTTTTTAGTGTGTTTTCAATAAAAATAGTTCTGGTTGGACGGGTACTGGGCATGCTTTACAATATTTTAAAAGACTCTGACCATAAAAAATAAAATAAAACGGTAACGGAAGTGAGTCACGATGGTATGACGGTTCTTCATGAAATATGGATGGATGGATGGATGATAGAGATGATAGATGAGAGGGAGGGAGAGAGAGAGAGATGACAGAGATGCTAGAGATACCCTAGAATAAATGATAGATAGATAGATGGTGGATAGAGATGATAGACAGATAGAGTAGATACGTAGGTGGATAGGTAGAGAGAGAGAGAGAGAGATAGGTAGATAGGATAGAAAAACAGGGAAGGTAGGTATGTAGGTGGATAGATAGATAGATAGATAGATAGATGATAGAATAGATATAGATGATAGATAGAATAGATATAGATGATAGAATAGATAGATGATAGATAGGATAGATATAGATGATAGAATAGATAGATAGATAGTAGGTAGATAGATAGATGGTAGGTAGGTAGGTAGATAGATAGATAGATAGATAGATAGATAGATAGATAGATAGATAGATAGATAGATAGAGGGAGGATAGAGTGTCAGGATTCCGGAAGTAAATCATGAGTCTCAAGACAAAACTCCCAAAACTTCAAAGGATTTATTGGAAGTCAACATGTTGGCATGACCTGGCCATAGCCGACTCTGAGACACGTAATTCACTGTCACCCTTGACTCTGCTTTCCCCCACAACCCTCTGGGTATATCATATAATTCATATTCTCCAACGAAACACGTCCATAGCCAAGAGTCATCAATCATGCTCTCCAATTAGATTTTTGTGCAACAGAAGCTTCAGTCATCTAATTAGTCTCTGAAGAAAATATGAATGGAATGTACTTTTGATTCTGCACTGCTGCCTGCTCTTTGAAATTCCCCCCTTTCTTTCTGTTGGCAACTATAAAACATGTATAGGAAATGTTTTATGAGTTCACATTGAGATGATAGATAGATAGATAGATAGATAGATAGATAGATAGATAGATAGATAGATAGATAGATAGATAGATAGAAAAAAAGAAAGAGATGATAGATGGACATAGAGACAGAAAGAAATAGGTAGGTAGGTAGATTAGATACTTAGGTAGGTAGGTAGATGGATGATAGAGATAGATGGATGGATGGATGGATGATAGGTAGGTAGGTAGATTAGATATTTAGGTAGGTAGATGGATGATAGATTAGATAGATGATAGGTAGGTAGATACGTAGATACATAGATCGATATGGATGGAGAGATGAGATGATGGATGAATGGATGGCTAGGGATAGATAGATAGATAGATAGATAGATAGATAGATAGATAGATAGATAGATAATAGAGATAGATGATAGGTAGATACGTAGATACATAGATTGATATGGATGGAGAGATGAGATGATGGATAGATGATGGATGAATGGATGGCTAGATAGATAGATAGATAGATAGATAGATAGATAGATATGGATAATACATGATGGATAGATGGAGGATGGATGGATGGCTAAAAAGATGCATGGCTAGAGAGATGAATAGATGGAGATGGATAGATTAAATAGATAGTGATAGATATAGATGATACATGATAGATGATGGATGGATGATATAGAGTGGATGGATGGACAGATATACACAAAGTGCATGGACAAAATTCAGAATCCATTGGCCACTAGATGGCAGGACAGATATATAAAAGGGAAGATTGTGTTACACACACATACACACACACACACATACACACAGAGAGAGACAAAATTATTTCTTTTTGAAAAAAATATATTTGGAAGTGCTCCATCCCTTTGTAGAGTTTTTTTTTTAAACACAGTTCAAAGTCCAGCTTGTTATCCAGCTGATTTCAAGGAAGCCTCAAGGAAGCCTCAGCGGCAAAAGAGGCGTGCAGTTAGTTCTTCCTGGACAGTTTTGGCTTTTTAACCTCTCGGTTGCCTTTATAGCCCTGGGATTTTGCAGCAGTGCCTCCCTCCCCCCATCCAGTGAACTGGATCTGATCCTGCCGAAGTTTTCCAAACTCAGCCAATACCAACTTGGCACTGCCAAACTCTCAGCTTACAAGGATGATACTCTTGGTTACAATCCCCTGTTGAGGGGACCTCGTGAAAACTATTTTTTTTTTTGGCTTTCTCACTTCCCTCTCTCCATAAAAAAATAGTAAAAAATACTATTAATTCTTAACAGTATCAAGAAGTAGCTTGATACCGGTCCTTCACTACGAAACTATGTGATGGGGCTTAGTTTTTGGGGAGGAAAAAAATTCTGCCTCTGCCTACCAGCATCCATCGGTATTCATCTGGCTAGCATCCTGTCAGTGTGTGAGAGAGTGGAGGGCTGTTTGGAAACTGAAACAGTATTTGCTGTGTGAGCAAGGAGACAGCAAGGAGCCTGGGCGTGGCTTAGCTCAACTGTTCTGTACTAAAGCTGCTTGCTGCTGTGAAACAGACTGAAACTGAAAGTCCTCTCCTCTGCTTGTGTTTTGTATTTGGAAGAGATTTCTTTTCAGGTGGGGAGGGAGAACAGAACTCCTTAGCATCAGAGCGTGTTAATAATAATAATATAGGAAATACTAATGCTCTGATGGTCATTTCGAAAAATCCTTTCTTAGCGAACACCTAGAAGCCAAGAGGAACATACGTGCCGAATTTCAAGTTTACGGTTCTGGAGATTTTGTGATGATGCGTGAGGGGTCTTTCGCTTTTATATATAGATACAGAATATAGATACAGATAGATGACCATGAGAGTAATAGTTATAACCAGGATGTATACCATGATGCATTTTTACATCAAGGGACTTCATATAGCCAGTACACAGATGTTGTAAAATTGGAAACGTGATGAATGTATAATAAAAACGTTAAAAGAAAAATTACAAGCAGGTGGGTTGCTTTATTGCCTCTGGACCCAAGTGTCTAAGAATTTTTCGGGTTGATCTACTACTCAATATAGAAAGTTAAAGTTAATAATCAATTCCTGGGATGTTCCTTGCAGATTTAACCCCATTGTGCAGTTCTCTTCAGGTTGGGAGTGGGAGTAGAACTCCTTAGCATCAGAGGCTGTTAATAATAATAATAATAATAATATAGGAAATACTCTAAAAGCTCTGATGGTTATTTGGAAAAATCCTTTCTTAGTGAGCCCCAAGAAGCCAAGAGGAAAATACGTGCCCAATTTCAAGTTTGTAGGCTTTACAGTTCTGGAGATTTTGTAATGATGCGTGAGGGGTAATTCACTTTTATATATATAGATTTATTATATATTTCAGACACCTCTCCATATTTTCTTCCTATTTTTACAGAGAAATAGGGAACACTCAAATGTATTTTGTTAAGATAGTTAACTCTGGGGAGTCCTCGACTTACGACCACAATTGAGCCTAAAATTTCTGTCTCTAAGCAAGACAGTTGTCAGTTTTGCCTCAGCTTTATAACCTTTCTGGCCCCAGCTATTAAGCAACATGGCTTTTTCACACTTATGACCGTCGCAGCAATTCCCACAATCACGTGATCAAAATTCAAGGTGTTTGGCAACCGACTCGTATTTATGACGGTTGCAGTGTCCTGGAGGTCAGGCTGTCCCCTTTTGTGACCTCCTGACGAGCAAAGGGAATGGGGAAGCCGGATTCACTGAATGACCGTGTCCCTAAACTTAACTGCAGCAGTGATTCACTTAACAACTGGGGCAGGGACTGTCGTAAAAAGGGGGCAAAATTCACCCAACAGGCATCTCGCTGAGCAACAGACATTGTGGGCTCCATTGTGATTGTTCAATTGAGGATTAACCACGGTTAACTATCTTATGGCTGTGTTTCGCTGGCTGGGGAATTCTGGGAGTTGAAGTGTACTAGTCTTAAAGCTGTATTACACAAGAGGCATAACAGCTTGCCGGCTCATTTATGCAAGAGCTGAAATGGCAACACAACAACACAACACAAATGGCTTTGGCACAAACCAATGTCAGCTGCTTCATGCAGGCCACGAAGCAGCTGACATTTTATTTTATTTTATTTTATTCATAAATACTTTTTGAATATAGCGTTTTGTCTGGATATATTATTTACAAAAAGAAAGAGAAAGAGAGAAAGAAAGAGAGAGAAAGAAAGAGAGAGAGAGAAAGAAAGAAAGAAAGAGAGAGAGAGAGAAAGAAGAAAGAAAGAGAGAGAGAGAGAGAGAGAGAGAAGGAAGGAAGGAAGGAAGGAAGGAAGGAAGAGAAGGAAGGAAGAGAAGAGAAGAGAAGAGAAGAGAAGAGAAGAGAAGAGAAAGAGAAGAATAGCTGACACTGTAAAAAATATTGTCCATTTACTAATAATATAATAACACCTAAATTAACAGCTCTGGTAATACTACAGTTCCCATATAATACAGTTTCAATTTTTTGTATTTAACTCATTCATATTTTTTAATATTTATAGCAATTATAGTTGTATATCTTCCCTGTTTTTAATAAGAATGTTCATTGTTTTTCTACCCCTTGTTTTAAGCCACTCATAAAATCTACTCCATATCAAACAGTATTCCAAGTCTTTCATTTCCTTTTAAAGTTGATCTGTCCATATAGCCTGTTTTTCCAAGCCAAGAAGCTGAGATCGGAGGCCTCGCAGGGAAGGGCCTACGATGAGCTTCCTCAAAGCCAAGATTGTGGGTTTGTTCAACCAACCAACCAACCGACCAACTCTTGTTGGTAGTGGGGTGTCCAGGAAGACACCCCTGTTCCCAACCCAATATAATCTTCAAAGAGAACCTCAAAAAGTGGCAAGCTGTTCCACTGATTAATTGTCCTGACTAAATTGTCAGGAAATATCTCCTTATTTCCAGGTTGCTACTCTAGATGAATTTCCACCCCTTGCTTCTTCTCCTGCTTTCTGGTGCTTTGGAGAAATAGGTGGATCTTCCTACAAAGAAGAGGGAGTCAACATATTCCCCAAAGTACCTGAAAGGCAGGACAAGAATCAAGGGGTGGAAACTCATCAAGGAGAAAAGCAACCTAGAAATAAGGAGATATTTCCTGACAATTAGTCGGGACAATTAATCAGTGGAACAGCTTGCCACCAGAAGTTGTGGATGCTCCATCCCTGGATGTTGTAATGACGAGGCAGTCGAGTTGTTTGATCATGAACAACTGAATCATGATGATCTTTATTGGAGTCTAGTCTTGCATTTATACACATTTTTAGTTATCCTCCATCACTGGTTAACTTTGGTTACTGCTTAACTTTCATTACTGTTTAGCACAGTAATCCATACAATTAATTATCTCTAGTTAAAGTCTAACATATGTTTACTTCCTCTCTCTAATCGTCCTTTAGATTAGTGACTTTGTTTACCTGAGTTGTATTTGCTTGGAAACATTCTTTATCGGAGGTTTGCCATCCGAGATTGGAACATTCCTGCAATTACAACTCTATACCTGGAGGTTTTTAAGAAGAGGTTGGGTAACCATTTGTCTGAAGTGGGGTAGGGTTTCCTGCCAAAACAGGGGGATGGGACTAGAATAGAATAACAGAGTTGGAAGGGACCTTGGAGGTCTTCCAGTCCAACCCCCTGCTTAGGCAGGAAACCCTACATCATTGCAGACAAATGATTATCCAAGTTTTTAAGAAAAGTTCCAGTGTTGGAGCATTTACAACTTCTGGAGGTTAAGTTGTTCCACTGGTTAATTTTTCTCACTGTTAGAAAATTTCTCCTAGTTCTAGGTTGCTTCTCTCCCTGATTAGTTTACACCCGTTGCTTCTTGTCCTGCCCTCAGGTGCTTTGCGGAATAGCTTGACTCCCTCTTCTTTGGGGCAGCCCCTCAAATATTGGAACACTGCTATCATGGCACCCCTAGTCCTCCTTTTCATCAAACTAGACATACCCAATTCCTGCAACCATTCTTCATATGTTTTAGCCTCCAGCCCCTAATCATCCTGGTTGCTCTTCTCTGCACTCTTTCCAGAATCTCAACATTCTTGTTACATCATGACGACTAAAACTGAATGCAGTATTCCAAGTGTGGCCTTTACCAAGGCCTTATAAAGTGGTATTATGAACACTTAACGTGGTCCTGATTCTATCCCTCTGTTTATGCAGCCTAGGACTGCGTTGGCTTTTTTTTTTGGCAGCTGCAGCACAAGGCTGGCTCCTATTTAAGGAATTGTCTACTAGGACAATTCCGAGGTCCCTTCCAACTCTGTTGTTCTGTTAGATGGCTCTTTGCAGTAACAAGGACTCTAATTTCCCCCCCTCCCCCTTTAAAACTGCATGGGTCACTTTCCAAATGTTTTCTTTTCAAATGTCTTCGTGTGCGTGAGGGTTGTGAGGGTGGGTTTTGAGACAAACCAGAAGTTTGCAAACTTACTTTAGAAAGCCAGTTTGGTGCTTCTCCGATTCTTCCAAAATCTCAAAACTAACTGGAATCTTGATGATGTGGGAGAGTGCCTCCCCCCACCCCAAAAAATAAACTAAAATAAACCCAGCTTTTTTCTCCCCTCTTAATAAACAAACTTAATACATACACTGGCTTTCGCAAACTAAACAAATTGCATGCCATTTCAAACATACTTTTTCACCATGTCAGATTTCAGTCCTTCCTTCCAGCTTCTTTCTGTCTATTCACTTCCCCCCTCTGGATATTCAGCTCCCCCTTTAAATCCACTTTTCCTCCTACAGGGGAGTTTTTGACTTATGACCACAATTGAGCTCAGCATTTCTGTCGCTAAGCGAGACACTGGTGAAGCGAGCTATGCCCCATTTTTCGACCTTCGAATCATTGCAGTTGGTCACCCGGTTGTTAACACTGGGCCATATCTAACAAAATGAAAAGCAATGTAGAGAAAAGTAAAGTCATACACTTAGGCAAGGAAAACCCAAAGGATCCATATAGATTGGGTGAAACACTATCATTAAGTGTTGTACGTGATGATTCTTGATTCTTAACGAATGTATCTTTTCTTTTATGTATACTGAAAGTATTTACACCAAGACAAATTCCTCGTGTATCCAATCACTTGGCCAATAAAAAAGAATTCAATTCAATTCACTCTACTCTACTCTACTCTACTCTACTCTACTCTACTCTACTCTACTCTACTCTACTCTACTCTATTCCATCACGGAGTGGAGTGCTGCCTTTGGAGATTGTGGAGTCTGGCAGCAGTGAGGAAGAGGTCCCCGAGGAGCCTGTGCCCCGTGTGCGTGCACGCAGGGCTGCTTGAAGGAAAGAGCAGCTGCACCAACAGGGCGACTCGGGAGTAAGGCTGCAAGGGAATGGCCCCTCCCTCCAGAGAAAAAAGCCAGCTGAGAAACCGGAGTTCTTTGCAGGAAGTTTTTGCACTCAAGCCTTGTGGACGTTTGGGATATCTTGGTTTGTGTTTGGAGACTCTTTGTGTTTGAAATATTTCTTAGCAACTTTATCTAGTGTTCTTGGCAGCCTTGCACCACCTTGGCAAGGCTCGTTCTTATCAGAGACAATCAGTTTGAAACAGCCTTTTCACCAGGAAGGAACGGAATTCGTAAAGAATCATTAAAAGGTTTTGCGTCTGGTGTTTTATTTTATTTATTTTATTTATTTGATTTGTCAATCGCTTACAAGATACTAGGTATAATTATAAACATCAGTAAGAATGCAGGAAATAGGTATGAATAAATGGGGACAATAGGACAGGGATGGTAGGCATGATGGTGCGCTTATGCACGCCCCTTACAGACTTCTTAGGAATGGGTATTCTCTCCCTTCCTTTCTCTCCTCCCTCCATTCTTTTCTCTCCTTCCTTCCTTCCTTCCTTCCTTCCTTCCTTCCTTCCCCTTCCCTGTTCTCCTTACTTCCTTCTTTCCTTCCTTCTTTTATTTCTTGTTTCTTTTATTTATTTGACTTGTCCATCGCTTACAAGATAATAGATGTAAGTATAAACATGAGTAAGAATACAGGGAATAGGTACGAATAAATGGGGACAATAGGACAGGGACTGTAGGCAAGATGGTGCACTTATGCACGCCCCTCACAGACCTCTTAGAAATGGGGTGAGGTCAATAGTGGATAGTTTGAGGTTAAAGGAGTGGGAGGGTTAGAGGATGCAACAACAGAGTCAGGGAGTGCATTCCAGGCATTGACCACTCTGTTGCTGAAGTCGTACTTTCTGCAATCGAGTTTGGAGCGGTTTAGGTTGAGTTTGTATCTGTTGTGTACTCTTGTGTTGTTGCGGTTGAAGCTGAAGTAGTCATTGACTGGTAGATCATTGTAGCACATAATTTTACATACTACGCTTAGGTCCAACCGTAGGCGGTGTAGTTCTAGGTTGTCCAAGCCCAAAATCTCAAGCCTGGTGGTGTAGGGCAGGGATCCCAACCTTTTCGATGCCGCGCCCGGTTCCGACATCAGCTGGGCGCCGCGCCCGGTACCGGCGCAACTGGGCGCCGCCATCTTTTATGAAAAGGCGCTTCGTGCGCCACCGAGCGCGCAGCTCATAAAAGATGCGGCGCGCTGCTTTGGTGAGCTTTTTCGGAAATGGCTTTCTACCCGGAAAAGCTCACGAAGCTGCGCCGCCATCTTTTATGACGAAACAGCGCTTCGTGAACTTCTCGGAAGCGCTTTTTACCAAAAAAGATGGCGGCGCCAGCAACCAGCGCCCAGTAAGGGTTGTTCGCTGGACCGGTACCGTCCGCGGACCGGCGGTTGGGGACCCTGGTGTAGGGTATTCTGTTGCGAGCAGAGGAGTGTAGTAATACTTCTGGACTCGCTCGATTGTATTCATGTCTGATATGCGGCCTTTGTTTCCTTGGCACCAGGTTTGGGTCAGAACAGACAGGAGATCCTACACCATGACATACAAATGGCTTTCCAATCTTTTCTTTAAAACCTCCAGGGATGGAGCATCCGCAACTTCTGGAGGGAAATCATTCCACCGATTCATTGTTTAGGAAATTTCTCCTTAGTTTCAATTTGCTTCTCTCTTTGATGAGTTTCGTCCTGCTTTCAAACACCTTTGGAGAACCAAGCTTCCTGGCTGTGTGTATCAATTCCCTTTAATTTATTTCTCTCCTTGATTGGCAGATTTTTTTAAAAGGGGTTTCTATGGATTGAATCTTCTCTCTGTTGGTTGTTCAGAGGTTCCTGGATTCTCCCTCTGCAAATATTGGACTCTTTGACATTTTTAAGTTTCCCATTTAGTCAGAAAGTCAGCCCCACTTGCCAAATCATGTTCAGGAAATTTCTCCTTAGTTTCAATTTGCTTCTCTCTTTGATGAGTTTCGTCCTGCTTTCAAACACCTTTGGAGAACCAAGCTTCCTGGCTGTGTGTATCAATTCCCTTTAATTTATTTCTCTCCTTGATTGGCAGATTTTTTTAAAAAGGGGGGGTTTCTATGGATTGAATCTTCTCTCTGTTGGTTGTTCAGAGGTTCCTGGATTTTCCCTCTGCAAATATTGGACTCTTTGACATTTTTAAGTTTCCCATTTAGTCAGAAAGTCAGCCCCACTTGCCAAAACGTAACAGGAGGCCAAAGGTCTCCAGAAAAAATCCATCTTGAGGTTACTTGAACTTGTCGGCTTCTTGAGAACCCAAAAGATGGCGACTCGGACGAGAGAATGTTCTGGAACCACAGACTGGCCCGGCCCCCTGGGAAATAAAAAGAACATTTCAAGTCAGTGATGCAATTTTTTTTTATTTATTTTTTTTGTGCTGCTTCAAGCAGGAAATTTGCCAAGGTGGATTTTCGGGACCTAAATGGGATTTTCTTTCCCCTTCTTCTTCTTCTTCTTAAAATAGAGGTTGGATGTCTTGCTGCCAGAAAACCCAGAAAACAGAGATAAGTCCTCAATGTATGACCAAAGTTGAGCCCAAAATTTCTGTCCCTGAGCGAGACATTTGTCAAGTGGAGTTTTGCCCCAATTCACGACTTTCCTTGCCTGAGTTGTTAAGTGAATCATGGGAGTGGTTAAGTTAGTGACACGGCTGTTAAAATGAATCTGGCTTCCCTACTTACTTTCTTCATCATCACTGATGCTGTTACCTCGTTGGGTCATGAAACGTCTGCAAGAAAACCACCAAGGTCAGAGAGCGCACCAAAGACCCCACAGTTCTCCTCCTGCCCTCTCTCCTCCTCATCTTCCTTCTTCTCTTCCTCCTCCTCCATTTTCTCCTCCTTCTCCTCCTCTTTCTCTCAGCACTGATGATGTTACCTCATTGGGTCATGAAACGCCTGCAAGAAAATCTCCAAGGTCAGAGAGCGCACCCAAAGACCCCACAGTTCTCCTCCTGCCCTCTCCTCCTCATCTTCCTTCTTCCTTCCTCCTCCTCCATTTTCCTTCCTTTCTCCTCTCTCTCTCTCTTTCTCCAGCAACGCCCTCCCTTCTAGCAGTGATTATGTAACCTAGTTGGGTCATCTCCACCAGCCAGTCCTCCTCCTCTTCCTTCCTTCCTTCCTTCCTTCCTTCCTTCCTCCTTCCTTCCTTCCTTCCTTCCTTCCTTCCTTCCTTCCTTCCTTCCTTCCCAGTCCTCATCTCTCTCTCTCTCTCTCTCTCTCTCCCCAGAGTCTCTCTCTCAACTCCAAAAACTCCACTCCCTTCTAGCACTGATGATGTTAGCTAGTTGGGTCATGAAACATCTAAAAGAAAACCACCAGGCACAGAGAACATCAAGGCCCCCAGAGTTCTCCTCCTCCTCCTCTTCCTCCTCCTCTCCACAAACCTCACTCCCTTTTAGCACTGAAGATGTTACCTAGTTGGGTCATGAAATGCCTCCAAAGATACCACCAAGCTCAGAGAGCACCCAGGACCCCAGAGTCGTCCTCCTCCTCCACTCCACCAGCCTCCCTCCCTTCTAGCACTGATGATGTTCTCTAGTTGGCTCATGAAACGTCTGCAAGGAAACCACCATGCTCAGTTCCCCATAGCTCTCCTCCCTTCCTCCTCTTCCTCTTCCTCCTTCTCCTCCTCCTTCTCCTCCTCTTCCTCTCTGCAACCCGCCTCCCTTCTAGCACTGATGATATTACCTACCATGTTTCCCCAAAAATAAGACCCTGTCTTATTTTTATTTATTTATTTTTTGCTACCAAAAAAGGCACCAGGTCTTATTTTCAGGGGAAGTCCTCCACTGACTAACCTCACTTGCGCATGTTGCCCCCGGCCTCCTTTTCGCTCTCGGAAGCCTTCAGGAACTTCTGTGGCTGGCCAGGGCTTCCCTGAAGGCCTCTGCAGCCGATAACAGAGCTCTGGATTGATCTTATTTTGGGGGTAGGTTTTATATTGGGCGCACATGTAAAAATCAAGCTAGGATTTATTTTCAGGATAGGTTGTATTTTTGGGGAAACAGGGTAGTCGGATCACGAAACATCTCCAAGAAAGCCACCAGGCTCAGAAAATGACATCACAGTCCTCCCCCCGGCCCCCTCTCCCTGTCTTCCTTCCTTTCTTTCAACTCCACAAACCCCACTCCCTTCTAGCACTGATGATGTTACCTAGTTGGGTCATGAAACGTCTCCAAAAAAAGCCACTAAGCTCAGAGAACACCTCCGACCTCATAAGTCGTCGTTCTCTTCCTCCTCCTCCTTTCTCCCCTCCACAAATCTCACTTCCTAAACCTCACTCCTTGCAGCACTGATGATGTTCCCTAGTTGGGTCATGAAATGTCTGCAAGAAAACCACCAAGCACAGAGAGCATAAAGCACCCATAATCCTCCACTTCCTCCTCCTCCTCCTTTCTCTCTTTCAACTCCACACACTCCACTCCCTTCTAGCACTGATGATGTCACCTAGTTTGGTCATGAAATGTCTCCAAGGAAACCAGCAAGCTCAGAGGGCACCATGGACCTTATAGTCCTCCTCCTCCTTCCCCCCCATCTCCTCCTCTTCCTCCTCTCCACAAACCCCACTCCCTTCCAGCACTGATGATGTTCCCTCGTTGGGTCATGAAACGTCTGCAATAAAACCACCAAGAACAGAGAGCACAAAGCACCCATAATCCTCCTCCTCCTCCTCCTTTCTCTCTTTCAACTCCACACACTCCACTCCTTCTAGCCCTGATGATGTCACCTACATGAAATGTCTGCAAGAAAACCACCAAGCTCAGAGGGCACCATGAACCTATAGTCCCCCCTCCATCTCCACAAACCCCACCCTTCCAGCACTGATGATGTTCCCTCGTTGGGTCAGAAACGCTGCAATAAAACCACCAAGAACAGAGAGCACAAAGCACCCATAATCCTCCTCCTCCTATCTTCTTCAACCCACAAACTCCACTCTTCTAGCACTGATGATGTCACCTATTTGGGTCATGAAACTTCTCCAGTAAGCCACCAAGAGAGAACACCCCCTCCCCCCCAAAAACGATATATTTCAGCTCACCTTACGTCTCTTCCACTGTCTGCAGTTGAAGCTTCCGCTACACTCAATCTCTTCTTCCTCCTTTCTTCTCCACGTATGCCTCTGTTGATCTCACCAGGGTGTTGTTTCCTCGTCCTCTTCCAACTCCCGCCCACCGGTTCTTCTCGCCTCTCGCTCCCTTCTCGTGTTCTCAGCTCCCTCTCACACAGATACACTTGTTGGGATTCTCCATGCCGCTAGTCGGGGAGAACTCTAGGCGCCCCAAAGAGATTTAAGGGCTCCTTTACGGACAGACACCACGTTCACCCTGACTCTTGGCATCGCGCTTAGGGCCTCTTTCCCAGAGCTCGTCGATGCTTTCGATGATCGGCCCAGCAGGATTACTCCACCGGCGGAGGTAATCCTGTTAGCATTGGGTCGTCTTCGTTAACCGGTCCTGGGTCTGGAGAATGGCCGGTCGATGTTGGTCTTCCTTCTTCAGATCCCATGGGATCCATTGGGATCTCTTCTACAGAAGGGATCCTGGGCTGCCTCCTGTGGGATGGAAGGACATTCATTCACACCAGGGTGGCAATCTTACCTCGAGAATCTTAGGTCGAGAAGACGTTAAGACTGGCAGGATTTGTTAAGGCTGGCTTAATGAATACATTTAATCCCTTTATTTATATTTTGCAGTTTGGGATAATCTCTTGTTTTTAACCGGAATGTGACAGTGTAAAACTACAGGAAGGATTTAACCTGGGGGGGAGGGGGGAGGTCCAATTTGGCAACTTTAAGACTTGTGGACTTCAACTCCCAGAATTCCCCAGCCAGTGCTGGTTGGGGAATTCTGGGAGTTGAAGTCCAGCCATCTTAATCTGGCCCAGGTTGAGAAACAGCCAATAAACCAATAAGCTCCAGGAACCATAGAGTCTTATCTAAAGAAGTCAGACCCGGGGGGAATTCTGGGAGTTGAAGTCCAGCCATCTTAAAGTGGCCCTGAGAAACATTGGCTTAAAACATTGGTTAAACAAAGCCAATGAAAAACCAGAAACCACAGAGTCTGTTATCTAGAGAAGCCAGACTCGGGGCAATTCTGGGAGTCCAGCCATCTTAAAGTAGCCCAGGTTGAGAAACATTGGCTTAAAGCCTCAGTTAAAAAAAGCCAATAAGTTCCAGAAACCATAGAGTCTGTTATCTAGAGAAGCCAGACCCAGGGGGAATTCTGGGAGTTGAAGTCCATGCATCTTAAAGTGGCCCAGGTTGAGAAACATTGGCTTAAAACCTCGGTTAAACACAGCGGTCCAGAAACCATAGAGTCTGTTATCTAGAGAAGCCAGACCCCGTGGTGGTGGTGGGAATTCTGGGAGTTGAAGTCCATGCATCTTAAAGGGGCCATGCTTGAGAAACGCCGCTTTAAACCTATCGCCAACATTAAGAATGAACAGAGCTGAGCTTACCGTGACCTTCTACAATAGCAGTAGTACATGAATCCTGCCGATAGGATTACCGCTACTAGAGAGAAAAGTGAATTAAAGGGAATAGTCAGTCCTCAAAAGTTCTAAAAAATTTTTAAAAAATTATTTAAATAAATAAAACCGGGCAAAGCGCACCAACTCCCCATCCCATTTAGACCTGAATAGACCAGGAATGTCTAAAAATTGAGATTAAAAAAAAATACATCCAGATGCCAAGTGCAATTGCCAAATGAAAGCCGTTTTCCATTGTAAAAAAAAATAATGTTAAAAATAGACAGGGCTTTACTAGGTGAGGGCCGGTCTCTTTTCATTTTCCCTTTTTGACAGTGTCTCGGATCATTCCTGGGGCCAATTTTTTAGCCTGGAGGGTAACAATTCTATTTTTAATTACTATTTTGATATATTATTGCGATTATTAATTGGAGTGGTACAGTGTCCCGGAGATGGAGCTCTCGCCTCACCATCAGGAGGCTGTGAGTTCGATCCTAAGTAGACACAGATATTTCTCTCTTTATTCATGATGAGAATATATCTGCTGAACAAAACTCCGTACTGGGGACAGGAAAGGCATCCGGCCATTAAAACAACTCTGCCAGCTCCATTCAGTTGCCCAGGGATTCCACACCGCAAGGATGACTATTGTGGTCATTAAAAGACGACGGCAATGACTATTGTGACGATTAATCCTTTAAATTAAAAACAATTAGATCAGGCCATCCCACTTGGATGGCTGCTAAAAATGCTATATATTATTATTCAGAAACCTTCCTTACCTAACAAAGGGATTCCAGCTCCGAAGGAAACAGAAGCTGCAAAAGAAACAAAAAGAAAATTAAGGAATTAAAAACGACTGGCTCTTTCTTTTCACCAACAAGCAAACGCATAGCTTAGTTTGTGAGATGCTATTATTTGCAGAAAATGCAAAAAACAAAACAAAAAACCAAACAAACCTATATGTTAGAAGCTGATATTATGACACACAGGCAGTCCTCGATTTACAACCATTCAAAGTTACAACAGCACTGGAGAAAGCGACAATGGTCCTCGGATTCACAACCGTCATAGCATCCCTAAGGTCCCACGACCAAAATTTGAAGCTCAGAGAGCATCAAGGACCCCACAATTTTCCTCCTCCTCCTCCTCCTCCTCCTCCTCCTCCTCCTCCTCCTCCTCCTCCTCCTCCTCCTCCTCCCAAACCTCAATCCCTTCTAATACTGATGAAGTTACCTAGTTGGGTCAAGAAACATCAGCAAGCAAACAACCAAGCTCAGAAAACACCAAGGTGCCACCATTTCTCTCCTCCTCCTCCTCCTCCTCCTCCTCCTCCTCCTCCTCCTCCTCCTCCTCCATTTTTCCTTCTCCTTCACTCCACAAACCCTGCTTCCCTTCCAGCACTGACAACGTTACCTAGTTCGGTTATGAAACGTCTGCCAGAAAACCACCAAGAGCTCAGAGAACCCCCACCGTCCCACATTTTCAACCCTGAGCTACATATACTCTCCTCTAAGAGATACAACAAGGCGAAGGGAAACGTATCCACCTGGGGGTTACCCTACTCTTCAAACCAAGAGGGAATCCGAGCCGCGAAGGGTTAATGCAGACACGCTAAAGGAGGCGGTTGTTAGGAACACGCATCGATGCCCGGAACAAACCTGTCAGGTTCTGCAGAACACTCGTATCGGAGGGGTCTGTGGTAATTCCAGGTGTTTCCTCAGAGGGCGTGAACATAGTTAGGCGTGGCGTCCACTGCGTCTTGCTAGTTTCGTCTGGGGGAAATGGCGTCGTTCTCGGGGAGGGGGTTATGCTTTCAGAAACTGTCCCCGGAGTCAACTGTCCACCCCCTGGGGTAGGTGTCCCCGTTGACCCAAGGCTATCGGACGTTGGCTCAGCCGTCCTACGCGGAGTGTTGGTTAAACGTGACGTTTCCGGTACTACTGGTGAGTCGGTCTGACTTCCGTACGGACGTGCAGAGGTGCTCACTGGATTTGTACGCATTGGGGTCTGCGTAGGCCGGGCCGTTTCTGCTTATAGAAATATGGGATGAAGTCAAAATTCTTAGCCACATCTGAGGGAAGATTCTCTGACGTGGTTTTTTTAGTCGAGACACAGAACTCGAGAGGTTAGTAACTGGCTCCTCAGGCAGTTGGCTTACAGAATGGAAGAATTCATCGCGGCCGACCCACCATGGCACATTGGCTGAGGTGAGCTGGCTGAGGTGAGTTGGCCAAGGCAGGTTGCCCAAAGGAAGTTGGCCACAGCAGATTGGTTGAGGTGATTTGGTCAAGGCAGATTGGTTGAGGTGATTTGGCCAAGGCAAGTTGGCCAAGGCAGGTTGGCCAAGGCAAGTTGGCTAAGGCATCTTGGCCAGGGCATGTTGGTCAAGGCGAGTTGACCAAGGTATGTTGGCCGAAGTGAGTTGGCCAAGGCAGGTTGGTCAAAGCGAGTTGGCCAAGGTGAGTTGACTAAGGCATATTGGCCAAGGCAAGCTGGCCACGGCATGTTGACAAAGGCAAGTTGGCCAAGGCAGGTTGGCCAAGGTGAGCTGGCCAAGGGAAGATTGGTTGAGGTGATTTGGCCAAGGTGAGTTGGCCAAGGCAAGTTGGCCAAGGCAGGTTGGCCAAGGGAAGTTGGCCAAGATAAGTTGGCCAAGCCAGGTTGGCAGCAAGTTGGTCAAGGCGCGTGGCAAAGGTTAGCTGGGCAAGGTTGGCCAAGGCAACATTGCTAGGATATTTTTATCAAGAGAACTCACTAGGAAAAAAAAGAAATATCTACGCTTGTGATCTCAAGATAACACAACTGTCATAAGTATACATGCCAGTTGCCAAGTCCACAATTTTGATCACGTGACCATACGGATGCTGTGACAGTCATAAGTGTGAGGACTGGTCACTCCTGTTGTACCTTTGAATGGTCACTGACCACTGATGGTTGTAAGTCAAGGACTACCTACATTATTGAATATTAGGAAGAACAGAGTTGGAAGGGACCCTGGAGGTCCTCTAGCCCAACCCCACACTCAAACAGGAAATCCTACACCATTTCAGACCAACAGCTATCCAGTCTCTTCTTGAAAACCTCCAGGGATAGAGCACCCACAACTTCTGGTGGCAAGGAGTTCCACTGGTTAATTTCTCTAACTGCCACAAATAACATCCTGATGGTCCCAAAAGTTTGATGGTTGACCCAACGACCTGGAGAAGGACCATCCCCTCTTCCCCCCTCCCTGGTTCCCCGTGGAATAAGCAAGGAAGACAAGCTCTCCTACCTTGGATGGGGCCTTCAGCTGCGTTGCCGAGGTCTTTGGGGGAAACAGAAGGGAAAGAGGAGTCAAGGGTTGGTTGGTCATGAAAGCAGCTTAGGATGAACTCAGAAGGGCGACTTCTCATGAAACCCTCCAGAGACATCGATTATTTGAAAGGACGAAGAGTTCAAAAGGCACCAGCACGCTTGGAGCAGAGCCGCTAAATGTGATTATTCTCTCTCGCTCTCTCCACCTCCCATCGATCGATCAACTATCGATTTATCTATCATCTATCTATCTATCTATCATCTATCTATCATTTATCATCTATCTATCTATCTCTCTATCATCTATATATCTATATATCTCTATATATCTCTATATATTTCTATCTATCTATCTCTATCGAACTATCATCTATCATCTATCTCTATCTGTCATCTCTATATCTCTATATCTCTATATCTATCTATCTATCTATCTATCTATCTATCTATCTATCTATCTATCTATCCATCTATCTATCCATCTATCTATCTATCTATCATCTATCTCTATCTATCTCTATCGAACTATCATCTATCATCTATCTCTATCTGTCATCTCTATATCTCTATATCTCTATATCTATCTATCTATCTATCTATCTATCTATCTATCTATCTATCTATCTATCTATCTATCTATCTATCTATCTATCTATCTATCTATCTATCATCTATCATCTATCTATCTATCTATCTTTCCATCTATCTATCTATCTATCTATCTATCTATCTATCTATCTATCTATCTAATCTATCTATCTATCTATCTACATTATATATCTCTAT
This sequence comes from Notechis scutatus, assembly GCF_049901735.1. Classification (NCBI taxonomy): domain Eukaryota; kingdom Metazoa; phylum Chordata; class Lepidosauria; order Squamata; family Elapidae; genus Notechis; species Notechis scutatus. The sequence continues at coordinate 79,894,558 of NC_142014.1, read as the reverse complement.
CTCTATCTATCTATCTATCTATCTATCTATCTATCTATCTATCTATCTATCTCTATCTCTATCTATCATCTATATATATATATATCTCTATTTCCATCTCTCTATCTATCTATCTATCTATCTATCTATCTATCTATCTATCTATCTCTATCTATCTATCTATCTCTCTATCTATCATCTATATATCTATATATCTCTATTTCTTTCCATCTATCTATCTATCTATCTATCTATCTATCTATCTATCTATCTATCTATCTATCTATCTATCTATCTATCTATCTATCTATCTATCTATATATCTATATATCTCTATCTATCTATCTATCTATCTATCTATCTATCTATCTATCTCTATATCTATCTATCTATCTATCTATCTATCTATCTTATCTATCATCTATCTCTATCTCTATCTATCTATCATCTATCTCTATCTATCTATCTATCTATCTATCTATCTATCTATCATCTATATATATCTTCTCTATATATTTCTATCTATCATCTATCATCTATCTATCTCTATATCTATCCAACTATCTATCTATCTATCTATCTATCTATCTACTATCATCTCTATATATCTATTCTTCATCTATCTATCTATCTATCTATCTATCTATCTCTATATCTATCTATCTATCTATCTATCTATCTATCTATCTATCTATCATCTATCTATCTATCTATCTATCTATCCCTCTATATCTACCATATATATATCTCTATCATCTATCTATCTATCTATCTATCTATCTATCTATCTTCTATCTATCTATCTATCTATCTATCTATCTATCTATCTATCTATCTATCTATCTATCTATCTATCTATCTATCTATCTATCTATCTATCTATCTATCTATCTATCTCTATATATCTATCATTCATATATATCTATCTATCTCTATCTCTCTCTATCTATATCTATCTCTATCCTCTCTATCTATCTATCTATCTATCTCTATCTATCTATCTATCTATCTATCTATCTCTATCTATCTATCTATCTATCTATCTATCTCTATCTATCTATCTATCTATCTATCTATCTATCTATCTATATATCTATTTCTTTCCATCTATCTATCTATCTATCTATCTATCTATCTATCTATCTATCTATCTATCTATCTATCTATCTATCTATCAGGAATATAAGTCACCTAACAGGTATTTGGGTTAGAAATATATAAACCAGGATAAACATTTTAAAACTGTATCTTTAAGAAAATGCAAAACTGTAATTAGGTGTGGTTTCTCAAACGGCCATAAGATGGAGCCAGAAACCTGGATTGTCTTAGTCTTAGTCTCAGAAGAGACTGTGTCTGAGTAGTCTCTGTTTCCTTCTGTTGGAAAGTATTGCTGTTGCTCCATTTCTTCTAATTGACTGATATTACTGGATTTAATGTAAGTCTGAAACTGAACTGTTTTTTGACACTGGAATTTGATATTTGGATTATCCCTGGATGAAAACTGACTGATTTTACCTGTGAATGATTTTGGACTGCCTATTTTGGACTTTGCTTAATGTTTCTGGAAGTAAAAACCTACACTTACTGTATAGTATCTGTGTGCTGTATGTGTATTATTCAAACACTCCTCTCAAATACGTCTCCCTGTATGCGCTCATTCTCCTAACGGGGAATTACCTCAACACTATCTATCTATCATCTCCCTTCCCCCTTTCCTTTCCTTTTTTTCTTCCTTCTCCTTCCTCTTCCTTCCTTCCTCTTGTGTGTTTCTCTCTTTCCTTCCTTTCTTCCTTCATTCCCCCCTTCTCTCCTCCCTTCCCCCCTTTCTGTTCTCCTTCCTTCCTTCCTCCTTCCCTTTCTTTCCTTTCTTCCTCCCTCCCTTCCTTTCTCTCTCCTTGCTTCACTCCCTCCCCTCCCTCCTCCCTTCCTGTTCTCCTTCCTTCCTCTTGTCCTTTCCTTTCCTTCCTTCTTCTTGTCTATTTCTCACTCCTTCCTTTATCCTTCCTTCTTTCCCTCCCTCCCGCCCCTTTCTGTTCTCCTTCCTTCCTTCCTCTGTCCCTTCCTCTTCCTTCTTTCCTCCCTCCCTCCCTTTGTCTCGGGGCCTTTAATCATCCTAGTTGCCATTTTCTGCACTTTTATTTTGTTCTTTAAAAAAAAAGTTAAGTCTTGTGGACTTCGACTCCCAGAATTCCCTAGCCGGTCATGCTTAAAGTTGCCAGTCTGGTCTACAGTTAGACCCACTTTCCTCAACACAATGCCCTCCAGCGGTTTGGAGGTCTGGCTTTCTAAGGATCTCCTCCACACCCAGCCGCCTTGGAGATGATGCTATGGGACCTTCTAGCCCACGGCCACAATACTCACTGATGCAAACCAGTGCGGGTGGACTCCATCTGTACTCCCGGGTGGTTGGGTCTTGCTCGCAAACGATAAGGTTGGACCTGCCAGCTTTCCTCTTGAAGTTCGTCAGGCAGGCATATCGCAGCCTCCTGTCGCTGCTGTTCACGGGGTCGATGCGGGCGTTCGGCACCTGCCAGGGGACGCCGCATTTACCTGCGTCAGGTAAAAAATATGGGTGCCGTCAGGGTAAAGATTTGTTTTTATTTTTTATTTATTTATTTTGTCAAAAGCTTACAATACAATAGAAATAAGAATAAACAGGTTTAAATATAAGAAATAGGAACTAATAATTGGGGACAATAGGACAGGGACGGTAGGCACGATTGTGTGCTTATGCACGCCCCTTAAGAGCTGACCAGCTGCTACAATGATGTAATGCTGCATATGAATCAGCAAAGTTTTGGGGTTGATATCTCTTTAAGAGCCTGTAATAAGAAGAGGCCCTGTTGGGGCGTATCTCTCTCTCCATGTGTGCTTCCGTGCTGTACTTGTTGCTTGCTGCTTGTTTGAGGTCTGACTAAGGAACGTGTCTGTATATATTCATTGCAGATGAAACCACTGTTTAAATACAAACCTCTATTTGCTGTATTGGCTCCTGGGTGGTCTCACATAGGCATACTGTGCGCACTCTGAGATAGATGATAGATAGATGATAGATAGATAGACAGACAGACAGGTGAATGGGTGGATGATAGACAGACAGACAGAAATGATATAGGATAGTGATAGAGAGATAGATAGATAGACAGACAGAAATGATAGAGATAGGATAGATAGATAGATAGATAGTGATAGAGATCGATAGATAGTGATAGAGATCGATCGATCAACCGACAGACAGACAGACAGACAAACAGATAGATAGGATGATGATAGATGATAGAGATAGACAGACAGATAGACAAGAGAGAATGAAAGAGTATCAGGGTAAAGATTTAAGAGCTGACCAGCTGCTACGATGACGTAATGCTGGGAAGGTGTCAGCAAGGTTTTTGGACTGATATCACTTTAAGAGCCTGTAATAAGAAGAGGCCCAGTTGGGGCATATATTTCTCTCTCCATGTGTAATTGCTGATTGCTGTTTGTTTGAGGTCTGACTAAGGAACGTGTATGTATATATTCTTTGTAGATAAACCACTATTTAAATACAAACCTCTGTTTGCTCTATTTGCTCCTGGGTGGTCTCACATAGCCAAACTATGCGCACTCTGACGGTCAGCTCCCACCAAAGGCCACAAGGGGGCATCGTATCAATTGAAATCTAGCCTTAATTTCTTTTATTATTTTTTTCATAGATCTGGTGGCCTTTCCTTTATTGTCTCTTGATTACTGTACTTACAGGTAGTCCTCGACTTGCAACAGTTCACTAAGCGGCCGTTCAAAGTTATGACGGCCCTGAAAAAAATGACCGATGAGCCGTTTTCAGCGTTGAGGCCTCGTCGTGGTCATGTGATCAAAATTTGGATGCTTTGGCAACTGACGCATATTTATGACGGTTGCAGAATCCCGGGGATGTTATGTTTAACCTTTTGTGACCTTCTAACAAGCAAAATCCATGGGGAAGCCAGATTCATTTAACAACCATGTTTCTCACTTAACAACCACAGTGATTCACTTAACAACTGTTAATGAGAGTTTAGCAACAGAAATTCTGGCCTCAGTTGTGATCATAAGCTGAGGACTGCCTTTAATTTATGTTCATTTATCTTTTCTTCTTATCATTTTCATTATTTCACTTAATGTTTTTTTTTCTATTAATTTTTTAATTCGGTTTCGCTATCCTTTTTCATTATTTCCATTACTTCATGTGTTGATGACTATTACTACATAGGATTAAATTTATCTTTCTTTTTCTATTAATTGTCTTTTATAATTTTCATTATTTCATCTACTTCCTGCTATTTATTGCTATGCTATTTGTGGTCTTTTCGTTTCCCTCTTATTTCTTCTTTTGATTATTTCCATCGTTTCGTCTCTTTATTACTGTTTATGGTTTTATATTATTTGTTTTCGTTTAGCTCATGCGGTGGGAGCTTCTGCGGCTGAGAGTTTTGAACCTAACCTCCAGCACCCTGGACTATATAAACCTATTTTAAGGTAGAATAAAAGAGTTGGAAGGGACCTGGGAGGTCTTCTAGTCTAACACCCTAGTCTTCCCCAGGCAGGAAACCCTCTACCATTTCAGGCAAATGGTTATCCAATCTCTTCTTAAAAACTTCCAGTGTTGGAGAATTCACAACTTCTGGAGACAAGTTGTTCCACTGGTTAATTGTCCTTAATTAAATTAATTTCTCCCTCGTTCTAGGTTGCTTCTCTCCTTGATTCGTTTCCATCCGTTGCTCCTTGTCTTGCCTTCAGGGGCTTTGGAGAATAGCTTGACTGCCTCTTCTTTGGGGCAGCCCCTCAAATAGTGGAAGATGCTATCCTGTCTCCCCTGGTCCTTCTTTTCATTCAACTAGATATACCCAGTTCTTGCAGCCATTCTTATTTATTTTATTTTATTTATTTTATTTGCCAATTGCTTACAAGATAATAAGTATAAGTGTATACATAGTTGTGAATACATGAAATGGGTACATATAAAAAAAATAAAAGAAGAATAAGAGAAACAATAGGACGGACGGTAGGCACGTTGGTGCGCTTATGCACGCCCCCTACAGGCCTCTTAGGAAAGGGGTGAGGTCAATAGTAGACAGTCTAAGGTTAAAGTTTTTGGGGTTTGGGGAAGAGACTACAGAGTCGGGTAGAGTATTCCAGACATTTCTTCATATGTTTTAGCCTCCACCAAGAGTGCTATAAATCATCCTGGTGGCTCTTTTCTGCCTTCCGAAAATCATTTTTTCCCCCCCTCTTCTTCAATTTTTTCTGTATTTCCTGTTTCACAACTACGGGGATTGCAACTGCTGATTTCCAACAATGGTGGTCAGCTAAGGAAGGAAGTTCTCCTTCAAGGGACAGGGAAGAAATCTCAGCAAAAGGACAGTGTTACGTCAAGGGCCCCAAAAAGCACGCTTGCAAGTTGTGCGTGGTCTTGCCATCACGAGCTCTCCCCACCCCTCTTCCTCCTGGTAGCCCTTCTGGTGAGCTCCTCTACTCGTTGTAGAAGACCTTACGCCACCAGACTTGAAATTCTAGAACTTGAAAACCTTGAATTACGCCGTCTTCGGTCTGACTTAAGCATGGTATATAAAATCATACATTGCAATGTCCTGCCTGTCAATGAATACTTCAGCTTCAACCATAACAACACAAGAGCACACAATAGATACAAACTCAAAGTTAACCGCACCAAACTTGATTGCAGGAAATACGACTTCAGCAATAGAGTGGTCAATGTCTGGAATACTCTACCCGACTCTGTAGTCTCTTCCCCAAACCCCAAAAACTTTAACCTTAGACTGTCTACTATAGACCTCACCCCTTTCCTAAGAGGTCTGTAGGGGGCGTGCATAAGCGCACCAACGTGCCTACCGTCCCTGTCCTATTGTTTCTCTTATTCTTTTATTTTTCTTATATGTACCCATTTCATGTATTCACAACTATGTATACATTTATACTTATTATCTTGTAAATAATTGGCAAATCAAATAAATAAAATAAATAAAATAAATCTCCTTGCCCCTTCGAAGACACCAGTTCTCCCCCTCTCGCCCCCTGACTCTTAAAAGCAGATCCTTAAAGGGACATTCGCTCGTTTCAAGGTTTTTTTTTTTTTAATCCAGCTCAGAAATGGAGACGCTGCTTCATTGGGTGGCTAAAGGGAAATTGCAAAAGAGAGATTTCCTTATTTAAATTTTTTCTTTCTTTCTTCTTCTTGTGGCTGCTTCATCACTGGTGGCTTTTAAGAAGAGATTGGACAACCATTTGTATGAAATAGTATAGGGCTTCCTGCTTGAAGGGGGGTGGACTAGAAGACCTCCAAGATCCCCCCTGACTCTGTTACACTTTGCTTTATTGTATAAATGGCTAAATAACAGGTGCAGAGATTAATATTCAATAATGAAAGAAGATTAACGAAACAGAAATGAATACAGATGCATAGAAACACGTAAGAATACACAATGTAAGCAAGGCCACTATTGGACTGCACATGAATATAGTTTAAAATGTATAGATTGGTAAATGTAATAGCGTAATATGGTACAAATATATAAAAACCAGTTTTAATTATGATGTACAGCGCTATGTAGTTAAAAGAGATTATATTGTACTAACTGGATACCCGTGCTTCGCTACAAAACTATGTGGTGGGATTTAGTTTTTTGGGGGAGGAAAATAAGGGGGGGGGGAATTCTGACTCTGCCTATCAGCATCCATCGGTTATTCATCTGGCTAGCGTCCTGTCAGTGTGTGAGAGAGTGGAGGGCTGTTTGGAAGCTGAAAGAGTATTTGCTGTGTGAGCAAGAAGGAGACAGCAAGGAGCCCGTGCGTGGCTTAGCTCAACTGTTCTGTCCTAAAGCTGCTTGGTGCTGTGAAACTGAAACTCCTCTGCTTCTGTTTTGCATTTGGAAGAGATTTCTCTTCAGGTGGGGAGGGGGAGTCAAACTCCTTAGCATCAGAGTGTGTTAATAATAATAATAATATAGGAAATACTAATGCTCTGATGATCATTTTGAAAAATCCTTTTTTAGTGAGCCCCTAGAAGCCAAGAGGAACATACGTGCCAAATTTCAAGTTTGTAGGCTTTACGGTTCTGGGAGATTTTGTGATGATGCGTGAGTGATATTTCCCTTTTAAATATAGATATAGAATATAGATACAGATAGATGACCATGAGAGTAATAGTTATAACTAGGATGTATACTATGATGCATTTTTACATCAAGGGACTTAATATAGTCAGTAAACAGGTGTTGTCAAATTGGAAATATGATGAACAATAATGGAAAATGTACAATAAAAACATTAAAAGAAACATTAAAAAGAAAAATTACAAGCAGGTGGGTTGCTTTATTGCCTCTGGACAATATGCCTACCCAAGTGTCTAGGAATTTTTCGGGTTGATGATCTACTAGTCAATATAGAAAGTTAAAGTTAATAATCAACTCCTGGGACGTTCCTTGCAGATTTAACCCATTGTGCCTACACCCAGCCTCTCCAGTTCTTTTAAGGACTCGGAAATATAACGCAAGCTCTGAATGTGGGCTAATAATTCAGTTTAAATCAGGGTTCAGGTGATCAGGAAAATATTAGACTGTGCAGAAATGAGCAGGTTAACACTTGCAATTAAAGAGAAGGAACAAACTGAGTATTATATGACAAGAGAACTATTTTATCGATGGCTAGAGAGTAAATATGAAAGTTAAAAACCAAAGAAGACCAGTGAAATATAAAAAATAGGTTACTAGAATTAAATATGTTAAGATGAGGATTGTTATAATAGTTAAGATATATTATGTATATCAGTATTAAATCAAGAGTGGAGAATTCATATTAATGTAATGAATAAGGCTGTAAATTCTCATTGTTATTGCACAAGATATTTGTGTATCCAGATGATACACCATTGAATGGAAGATGGATTGTTTCGTATTAAAAATAAAATAAAAAATTTAAATAGCTCACATTGGAAATGAAAGACAAGAAGGATTCCGAATATTACCTAATATGGGATAAGTGGTATGAGTGGTTAAAAAAATAGATATAAAGATTAGGAAGAATGGATGATTGTTATAAAATAAGAGACCTTAAGAGATGACAAATGTAAATGTGTATATATAAAAAAATAGGTATTAAGACTAGGAAGAATGGATTATTATAAATAAAGTAAGAGACCTTAAAAGATTATTAAAGTAGATGTGTAGATAACAAGATGTATAAGATGCATGTATCTGTTGATGCCAAAACGCTGTTACGAATATAAATGCGATTTGTATTTTTGAAAATTGCAAATAAAAACATTTTTTTTAAAAAAATTAAATACTAAAGAAAAAAAAAGTTTAAATCAGGGTTCCATTCCATCCAAGCTACTCTGTACATTCTTTCCTCCCCCCCCCTGCCCTCTTCCGACAGAAGAAAATTATCTGTGATTCAAGATGTTGATGCTGTCCAGTGGTGGTATTCAGCGTTCGCACCGGATCAGGCAATCCGGTAGCAAAGATTTGGCGTGTATTAAGTTCTGGCTGGCCACGCCCCTGATCCGGTTGCCCAGTCGCAGCTGGCTCGCTTGCTCTGCCCGCCCAATGCTCATCTGTTATGTCTCCCCTTTAATTGCAGGCGAGCAAAACAAAAAGCAGCCGTTTCAGAATTAATTTAAATTAAAAACAAACCCCCACAAGAGAACGGCTGGAGTAAATTCCAATACACAGCAATAAATCCACACTCTGTCTGGCAATCCTGGCATGGCATTAAATCACAAGCCTCAGAGAGTTTGCTGCATGTCTTCACTCCCAATTAGTCACTTTGCTTCTGGCGAATTCCACCAGCCCAGCCGTGTCCTTTTATTCACTTATGGAGCGTGCTAATTTCCCTAATTAATGACTAGCTCAACGCTTCCTTTCTAACTGAGTTTGTCGTCTCAGCCTCCTTCTGTTTCTGACGTCTAGCCATAAGTTCTCCAAATTTTCATCTCCACTGGAAAACTCTCTCATGCCTTCCCTGTCAGCCATTCCCGGCTGCTGATCAGATAAAGAACCAGAGGAGGTCGAAGGTCCTGACAACTCTATTAATTCAGGTCTATCTTCCCTTGTTACATCCATCTCCTCATCCTGGTTACTATCCCAATCACTAAGCAATGCCGGCTCATATTTTGCTGCCATATCCTCATCACTTGAACTCATATCTGCCACAGGAGCAGAATCCAAACCCGTAGTCACAACACTCACCCCTTAAGGTATTTCTGTTCATACAATCAGCTGTGCTGGGTTTCCCCTTGTTGAGGCCCAGGAAGGTGAAAAATGGAGGGAGGGGCTCAGCCCTCCTCTCCATTTTTGGCCTTCCTGAGTCCCGGAGGAGCCTTACGGGAGCAAAAATGCCTCCCCCCCAGAGCAGGGGTCACCAACCTTTTGGACCTTAGGGACCACCAAACTCATAATTTTAAAACCCGCAGACCAGAGACACTGGGAAAATCCCCCAAAAAAATCTGCAGGAAAATCCCCCACCCCATTTTCCTACTGATCAATCATTCTTTATTTGGGATCGCAGGATACTGTCTCCAGCTCCATTCTCGGGGGGACAGAGAGAGAGAGAAAGAGAGAGAGAGACTTTTGGCTTCATGCAAGGAAAGCAGCAGAAGCAGCAGAAGTCTTTCTTTCTCTCCCCCAAACTCTGCCAGAAATGAGTCTTTGCCGGCGCAGCCTCTTGGAGGAGGAGGCCTTGCAGGGTCCCAAAGACTCATTTCTGGCAGAGTTTGGGGGAGAGAAAGAAAGACTTTGGCTGCTTTCCTTGCGTGCAGCCAAAAGGAGAAGAAGGAAGAAGCAGAAAGAAGCAGCCCGGTGGCCAGGCCAGGCGCGTGGGACGCGTGGAGCAAGTTCCCCCTCTCCACCCTTTCCCCCCTCCCCTCACTACCTCGTGTTGTGTGCAATGCAAGCGACGCAAGCCTTGTGTTCCCGTGAGCCATGTGGGCAGCACAGCCTTGTATTCCTGCGCAGCCTGGATTCATTGCTTTGGGGGGGGGGGACATTTTTCTGCGGACCACCAAAATTTTGACGTGGACCACCAGTGATCCCCGGCCCACTGGTTGGCGACCACTGCCTTGGAGGCTCCTCTGAGGCTCAGAAGGCCCCCAAAATGGTGGGGGGTTGGCTGCAAAAAAATAAAAATAAATAAACCATGCCCACCCAGTCACATGGCCACACCTACCTAGCCAAGCTCACAAAACCGGTAGTAAAAAAATTTGAATCCCACAATTGGTGACGTCGGTACTTTGAACTGTTGTTAAGTCAAGGACTTAAGGACGACTCGTACAAGTGACTTATGAAGGTTTTTTTTCAGACTTACGACCATTGCAGCCTTGCCCCCCGCCTGCCCCCCCAAGGTCACCCAGTCAAAATTCAGATGCTCGCCCCCACCATCTCACATTTATGACGGTCGCTAACATCCCGGGAAGGGTGTCACACGATCCCCTTTTGCGATCTTCCCACAAGTCAAATCAATGGGGGAGCCGGATTTGCTTAACAACCGTTAAGCTACTAACTGAACTGCCACAGGGCTTCCCTGAACCACGGTGGCAAGAGAGATTTTTGCCACTGGTGGATGAAATTTGCTGAACAACGGTCTCACTTCACGACACGGAAACCCGGGGCTCCTTTGTGGTCATATGTCTGAGGACTCCCCCGTGCAGCTGTTTGCAGTCAGGGATTTTAAAAAAACAATAACAACAACAACAATAATAATAATGCCAACTGCACGAAGGGAGGAGGTGGTAGGACATGCAGCTGGCTGGCAACCTTGCCTCTGTTTCCTTAAAATCACATGTCCTTTGGAGGAAAACAGGAGAAGGGGAAAGAAAAAAAAATCCTTTTATTTATAATTGCAAGTGCTTAACCGGGGTGGAGAAAGGCAGAAGTGTGTTTGTGTGGTTTTTTCCCCCTCTTTATTTCAAGGCAATGAGTTCATTTCAGGAAAAAGGAAAGTGAAAAATTGCTCCAGATGTAGAGATTGTGTCATGCCAGCTGGCTTGTGATGACCTGGGGCGTGACACAAAAACAACAAAGTCACGGAACTAGAATAAGTTTCCTTTAATGCCTCCAACTTGGCCCTCAATGTCCAATTATCCTCAGCTGGACATCAAACTCTTTAAAAAACCAGTCTACTAAGGGAAGAAATGCAGTCCTGACCCAAAGCAAAGATAATTAGAAATTAAAAAAAAACCAACACAAACCACACTGAAGTAATTAACACAGCAGGCCAGGATGATAAATTGCAGACTTTCAAAGGATAACGCAGCAACCACAGTTGGGAGGACGCCAAAACCCAGATAAGCCTTGACAAAGATAATGCACACTTTGCTTCCAGCAAGGAGCTGTGTGCAAACCACCCCACTTACATCCTGTTTTCCCAGCTGCAGCTAATGAAGGGAATCAGGGCCTTTTCCTCCCCCGTAAGCCACGTTGCTCCCTTATCCATTCCTCCGTGTGTGCCCTAGGATGAAGAGGGGGTGGCCCTGGATCTTCCTCTGAATGCCCAGCTGACCTATGTCCTTCCCCAGGTTTCTCCACAGCCACTGGAGCCGCACTCCCACTCCCTGTCAGCTGCTCAATCTCCCCCTCAGAATCAGACTCCAACAGGGGCATGACACATTTATGACGGTTGCAGTGTCCCATGATCCCCTTTTGTGATGTTCCAACAAACAAAATCCATGGAGATGCCAGATTCACTTAACAACTGTGTTACTCCCTGAAGAACCACCCTGATTCACTTAACAACGGGGGCAAGGGAGGTTGTAAAATGGGGCAAAAATTACTTAACTCCTGCCTTGCTTAGCAACAGAGATTAGGGGCTCATTGGTGGGTCGTAAGGTGAGTATTACCTGTGAAAAGGACCCCAAATTGAAGACCCCTCCCCCAAGAATTCCCTTCACAATTCCCTTACAAATAACTTTTCAACATGTACAGGTGAAACTCAAAAAATTCGAATATCGTGAAAAAGTTCATTTATTTCAGTAATGCAACTTAAAAGGTGAACCTAATATATGAGATAGACACATTACATGCAAAGCAAGATAGTTCAAGCCGTGATTTGGTGTAATTGTGATGATTATGGTTTACAGATCATGAAAACCCCAAATCCACAATCTCAGAAAATTAGAATATTACATGCAATCAATAAAACAAGGATTGTACATAGAACAATATCGGACCTCTGAAAAGTATAAGCATATGTACTCAGGACTTGGTTTGGGCCCCTTTTGCAGCAATTACTGCCTCAATGTGGCGTGGCATGGAAGCTATCAGCCTGTGGCACTGCTGAGGTGTTATGGAAGACCAGGATGCGTCAATAGCGGCCCTCTCATTCACCCACTCAGCCTGGGAAGGAGGAAAATGTTTCCAAGCAACCAAATACCGGAGTCGACCCCTTCGTTTTCGAGAATCCAAAATTTCTTTAACTTCAAAATGTTGTTCACCTTCAATTAGCAATGGTACAGGGGGATCAACCTGAGTTGGTCTCAAGTCGGAGGTATGTTCAGGTTTTAACAAACTAACATGGAAAACAGGGTGGATCCATCGAAGAGTTTTTGGTAATTTCAGTTGGACTACCACAGGGTTCACAATCCGTTCAATTGAGAAAGGTCCAACATACTTAGGTCCAAGCTTTTTTGACTTTTGTGTAGTCTGCAAATATCAGGTGGATAAAAAGACCTTGTCACCCACTTGATATGGTTTTTGTGGAGTTCTCTTTTTATCTGCAAATTTTTTATGAGCTTGATGAGCATCATCTAATGCTTTACGGGTAACCGGCCAGGTAAGCTGGAGCTGTGTTATCCATTCATCTAATGACTGAATGTTAGGTTTCTCCCATGGAAGCACAGGTATGGGTACAAAGTCTTGTCCTGAAGCCACTTTAAACGGAGTAAACCCAGTACTACTATGTACCGAATTATTATATGCCACCTCAGCGAATGGCAATAGGTCAGCCCAATTATCTTGCTGATAATTTATATAACATCGAAGATATTGTTCCAATACCGAGTTAGTCCTCTCACAAGCCCCATTGGTTTGTGGGTGGTGGGCGGAGCTTAAGCCCTGGGCGGAGCCCAATAACTTCAGGAACTCCTTCCAAAAGTTTGAGGTAAACTGGACACCCCTGTCTGAGATTATGCGTTCAGGAACTCCATGTAACCTGTAGATATGTAAAATAAACAGTTTAGCCAATTTTTTCACAGATGGGATTTTTGGACAAGGTATGAAATGTACCTGTTTGGAAAACAAATCAATTACTACCCAAATAACTGTATTCCCCCCACTTTCAGGTAATTCCACTATAAAATCCATAGATATTTCCTTCCATGGAGCCGTTGGTCTAGCCACATTTTGTAGTAAGCCTGCTGGTTTACCAGGAGGCCGTTTGGCTGAGGCACAAATAGGACAACTAGCTACATAAGTCTCAATGTCCTTTTTCAAGGTAGGCCACCAAAATTGCCTTTTAACCAAGTGTAAGGTTTTCACAAATCCAAAATGACCAGTGGCTTTAGAGTCATGAGCTTGCTGTAATATTTGGTTTCTCAGCTTCACTGGCACGTATAATTTGGCCCCCACCCATGCCACTCCATCTCTAACCGTACAGTTATTTGAGTGAGCAAGGAACCAATCATCAAGTTTTAGAGCATCTCTTAACTGTGCAGTCAAATCATTTGATAAATCAAACTCCTTCTTTTTCTGGGCTCTGGTAACCACTGGAGCTGCCAACTGTTTGGTTGGGACAATCGGCCATACCACTTCTTGGCGAGCACTATTATATTGAGGTAATCTAGATAAAGCATCCGCCATGAAGTTCTTCCCCCCTGGAATGTACTTCAATGAAAAATTAAAGCACTTAAAGTACTGCGCCCAGCGAACTTGCTTGGGAGACAGCTTCTGATCAGTTTCAAAGCCTCCAAATTTTTATGATCCGTCCACACCTCAAATGGGTTTTTCGCTCCTTCTAAGAAATGCCTCCAGGTTAACAGAGCCCAACAAACTGCAAAAGCTTCTTTTTCCCAGATGGCCCATCTTCTTTCGGTTTCTGTTAGTTTACGGGAAGTATATGCACACGGTTGCAGAGTCCCCGTCTCGTTTGCTTGTAGTAATACCACCCGACTGCTACATCACTCGCATCGGCTTGGATTACAAAAGGAGCATCCATGTCCAGATGCTTGAGTACTGGTTCAGTAGCAAACAGTCGTTTCAGCTTCTCAAAAGCGGCTTGACATTCCATGGACCACTTCAGTGGTTTACTAGACTTCGGTTTCACCTCCCCTTTGGTTTTTAGGAGATTTGTGATAGGCATTGCAATCTTTGCAAAAGCAGGGATAAATTGATGGTAAAAATTAGCGAATCCCAAGAAACTTTGAAGTTGTTTCCTGGTGCGGGGAGGGGCCCATTCCAAAACGGCACGAACCTTCCCCGGATCCATTTCTATGCCATCATGTGAGATGCAATAACCTAAATAGTCAATTTTTTCCTGGTGGAATTCACACTTGGACAACTCTGCATACAGCTCAGCAGCTCAAAGTTTTTCCAGAACTGACCGCACTAGTTTCACATGTTCATCACGAGTCTCCGTGTGGATAAGAATATCATCAAGATAAACCAACACCCCTTTGTATAGATGTTCATGCAACACCTGATTGATCATTTGCATGAATACTGCAGGGGGCCCCTGTAGGCCAAATGGAAGAACGTTGAATTGGAAACAACCCATTGGGCAGTTAAAAGCAGTTTTCCATTCATCCCCTTCCTTAATTTGAACCCGGTAGTATGCTTCTCTCAAGTCGAGTTTTGTAAAAAATTTCCCTTTGGCCAAGTGGACCAACATATCCTTCATCAAGGGGAGGTGGTACACATTCTCCACTGAAATAGCATTCAGGTTTCTATAGTCAACACATAAACGAAGGGAGCCATCTTTCTTTTCACGGAACAATACTGGGGCTGCTACCCGGGGTCTAGCGGGTTGGATGAAACCACGTTCCAAATTCTTATCAATAAATGACTGCAGCTCTTCTAGCTCCCGTGGTGTCATCGAGTACAGTTTCGGTTTTGGGAGTTTCACCCCGGGTAGAATTTCAATACTGCAATCTGTTGAACGATGGGGGGGAAGCTCTTCCGAGGCCTTTTCACTGAATACCTCCTTTAAGTCCCAATATTCTTCCAGAATTTTCTCCTCCCCCTTCAGGTTCTCAGTGCCAGTGGAGGCCAGTTCAGTGGGATTCTTGAGTTTCAGTTGAGATTGCCCCTCCCCTTCTGGGCGCTGGTCAGTACGTATGTGCAATGACCCTCTCCTCCAATCAACGTGGGGTTCCATTTCCGGAGCCAGGGCAACCCCAGTATTAGGGGCCGCTCCATCCCAGGAGCCACAATAAAACACAAAGTCTCTCTATGCTTCCCCATCATCATTTCTATTGGTTCCATTATGAAATGTGCAGGGCCGCCCCCAGCTACCGATCCATCCAATTGGCAAAAGGCTATGGGCGTTTTTAAAGTCTTCAGCCTTAAGCCCATTTTCTCCACTACCTCCGAGCTGATTACACACCTTGTGCACCCAGAGTCTAACAAGGCCAGCATTTCCCCTTTGGCTCCCGACGTGGGTACCCTTAATCTCACTGGAATGGTCATAGGGCCCTTGTTTGGACTTACCAGTGAGTCGTCTTCCGATTCGGATTCACTCTCTTCAGAAGAGGTTGGAGTTCCCAGCTCCTCTCCTTTCGGAGGGGCGATCTCTACAATCTCCTCTGCTTTAAGCGCTGTTTCGCGAGGCTTTGCTGGGGTTTTTTCAGGTTTTCTTCCTCCTCCTGGCACCCCCTTTGGTTCTAGCTTGGCATGGCAATCTGCAGCCCGGTGACCTTCCTTCCCACATCGGAAGCAAGCCGTGGTCTTGGATTTTGCCGCCATTCCTCCCTTTTGAGGTTTTAAGGCTTCTCGAAGGCTGATGGTGGAGGACTTGCTCCAACCAACCCCCTCCCCGGCGTCTGTTTCGGGTCAGATCAATTTCCACCTCTGCCGCCAGCACGTACCACAGCTGCAGCTCACTGGGGTCTCTTCTGGCAATACAGCTTTGATATACATCTTCATTTAACCCATCATTAAAAGCTTCTATCAGGGCTCCCTGGGACCAGCCTCGAATATGACACACCAGCTCTCTAAATTCCTGGGTGTAGTTGGCCACTGATCTCCGCCCCTGATTTATGGTCTTCATCCTAATCCTGGCCTTACGTTCAGCAAGTGGGTCTTCAAACCTGGCCCGCAGCGCAGTCATGAACAGGTCATAATTCATCAGCTGAGGGGCATCATCATTAGGCAAAGTCACCATCCACTTTGCAGCTGTTCCCTCCAGAGCCCTGGTAACACATCTAACTTTGGCTGCTTCTGAGGAAAACCCCCCTCCGTATTCCTCCACATGGCTACAGACTTGTGCCAGGAAGAATCCTAACTCCTTGGGATACCCCCCATATTTTACTTCCAACGGGGGCACCTTTGGAGTTCTACGTCTTCTGGCAATTACTCCTCCCGCTGGGGACCCCTGGGCTGCTGCTGCCTGTTGCGCTAGCCCGGGTTGTTTTATGGGGGTGGCTGCTCTGATTCTTCTGGCTGGGGCTGCCTCCCCCTCCTCTCCCTCATTCCTTTGATCAGTTTGAGGTTCTCCGATAGCTTCGTTTAAAAGATGCATGGCTTGAGTTAGTAAAAAATTCTTTCTTTCCTTCTCTTGCCATGGCTCCTTCTCTTCCACGCCGACGGGTGGTGGTCACTCCTGGAGGAGGCTTTTCCTCAGGATCCTTCCAGCCGACTCCCAGGGACCATTTGGGTTTTACAGCTGGTTTTTCCCCAATATTTAGTTCCGCTAACAAGTCGGCTTCCCCTGCTTCCTCTAGCAGCAGAGAATCTTGTCCTCCAGTTGCGCCCAGGTCTTCTTGGTCGCTGGCTGGATTTGGCATGGTGTTCAGACCCCCTCGGAAGAAAATTTATTATTTCTCCGGGTGGGCTGGTAATGGGGAGATTCAGAATAATGTCAGCTGGTGCCCCATTCAAAATCCAAGAAAGAAATACTTAGACTCTTTTAATCAGAGAAAAGATATCTTTTACTGGAAATCAAGTGGTAGCAACAAAAGAATTCTGAATCTGAGAAAATGGGGCGTAAATCCCATATACAAAGTAATGGCAACGTTCCCACCCCCAATAGTTCAATTGGTTCATCCAATTAAAAGTTGTGTAGATCATCATGTGGGCATCTCCAGGTGGTGATGAGGCTTCTGTCCGTTGACCTTGACATAGTTTGATAAAGGGTTGCAGCTGCGCATAGCATAGGATAGAAACCTAAGCAAGAATGTACCCCCCAGCTTATACAGTGCTGGTTTGTAACACCTCCTGTGAAAGTCCCCAACACTTTTGAATGGCCTTTTCCTGACAATCCTCTCCAGGCTGCGGTCATCCCTGCTGCTTGTGCACCTTTTTCTTCCACACTTTTCCCTTCCACATAACTTTCTATTCATGTGCTTTGATAACAGCACTTTGGGAACATCCAACTTCTTTTGCAATTAACTTTTGAGGCTTTCCCACCTTATGGAGGGTGTCAATGATGGTTTTCTGCACAACTGTCAGGTCAGCAGTCTTTCCCATGATTCCTACTGAACCAGACTGAGAGACCATTTAAAGGCTCAGGAACCCTTTGCAGGTGTTATGGCTGAATTGGCTGATTAGATATTCTAATTTTTTGAGTTTCACCTGTATTATTAAGTGTTGTACCTGATGATTCTCGACTCTTGACGAATGTGTCTTTTCTTTTATGTACACTGAGAGCATTTGCACCAAGACAAGTTCCTTGTGTGTCCAATCACACTTGGCCAATAAAGAATTCTATTCTATTCTATTCTATTCTATTCTATTCTATTCTATTCTATTCTATTCTATTCTATTCTATTCTATTCTACTCTACTCTACTCTACTCTACTCTACTCTACTCTACTCTACTCTATTCTTATTGTACTCTGTGACTATAATTAAGTGTTGTACCTGATGATTCTTGACTCTTGATGAATGTATCTTTTCTTTTATGTACACTGAGAGCATTTGCACCAAGACAAATTCCTTGTGTATCCAATCACACTTGGCCAATAAAGAATTCAATTCAATTCAATTCAATTCTATTCTATTCTATTCTATTCTATTCTATTCTATTCTATTCTATTCTATTCTATTCTTATTGCACCCTGTGACTATTATTAAGTGTTGTACCTGATGATTCCTGACTCTTGACGAATGTCTCTTTTCTTTTATGTACACTGAGAGCATTTGCACCCAGACAAATTCCTTGTGTGTCCAGTCACACTTGGCCAATAAAAGAATTCTATTCTATTCTATTTTTGAATGTTCAGTTGACTGAGTTTCATGTTTAATGAATAAAGTATATAATAAGAATATATTTTATATTAGCTCATCTGGATGGATTGTCTGTCTGGTCTGCCTAGGAAGGCTGAAAACCAGGGAGATTCTGCCGTGGAGACATTTGAACCGAACCTCTCCATGGCTCGTTCAGCACCCTAGACTTATTTTAAGCCAGAATAACAAGAGTTGGAAGGGACCCGGGAGGTCTTCTAGTCCAACCCCCTGCTCAGGCAGGAAACCCTGGACCATTTCAGACAAACGGTTGTCCAGCCTCTTCTTAAAAACTTCCAGTGTTGGAGAATTCCCAACTTTTGGAGGCAAGTTGTTCCACTGGTTAATTGTTCTACAGTCAGGAAATTTCTCCTTAGTTCTACGTCGCTTTGCTCCTTCATGAGTTTCCACCCATTGTTTCTTGTCCTGCCCTCTGGTGTTTTGGAGAATAGCTTGACTCCCTCTTCTTTGGGGCAGCCCCTCAAATACTGGAATAGTGCTATCATGTCCCCTCAGTTCTTCTTTTCATTAAACTAGACACCCCCAATTCCTGCGATCATTCTTCGTACAGCTCCTTAATCATCTTGGCTGTTTTTCTCTGCACTCTTTCTAGAGTCTCAACATCTTTTTTTCTTATCCTGGTAACCAAAACTGGATGCAGGATTCGAAGTGTGGCCTTTACCAAGGCATTATAAAGAAGTATTAACATTTCACTGTCATAAAATGCCCAAATTTTGATCGGACATAAATTGTCAAATCAAATCAAATGAATTTAAAATATTAAGGACAAGAAATTGTGTGGGATTTTGAGATAACATTTCCAGGGTTGATTAAATACTGTTAATATTTAGTTTTATTATTAACCCTTAGCAAATTGGAATGTTGAAATTATGATGGAATTATGAATAATTCTTTAAAAAAATATTAAATAATAGTATTTAGGGACTATAAGTACAAGGCGCAAAGAAATGTTATTTATGTTGAGATGAACAAATGGGAAAATGAGAAATGGATTATGAAAAGAGATTAGCTCTGTTGAAGTTGTGGAAGTTGGAAGATTAGAATTACATATACCTATTTGTATTATGATTGTTACTGTTGCTTAAAAAAATTTGACACAGTCAATGCAATGTCCACTAAATATGTATATTTATATTGGAAAATAAAAAAAACTTCTTTGAAAAAAAAATTGCCAGAAGATTCTAAGTGTGAGAAGAGTCGTTTTAAGTCTTTTTTTTTTTTTTTTCAGAACTATGGTAACTTTGAACACAGTCTCTAAACGAATGCCTGTAAATTGAGGATTTTCTATCCTCCTTTAAATTCCACCAGGAATGCACCAACCACAATTATAATCTTTGAGCCTGGTATTATCATGAGAGACTTCCAAAATAATTAGATTTGCAGGGCTCCAGAGAAAATGAAAACAACACAATCTCATCACCCTCTAAAAATAAAATAAAAACAGAGATAAAAATCTTGAGTCTTCCTGATACATAAACTGGTTCACCATTTCCATGGAAAAAAACGTAAATAATTATAATAATAATAATAATAAGTTTTTCTTTCTCTTCTGATTTCACAATCTCATATACAGAGAAAAGGAATTTGCTGCGCTTCCCACCCAAATACCAACCAAGCCCAGCCTTACTCAGCTTTTACTCCCCACATAAGGTCACGTAGTAGCAACTACCTTCCTTACTGTTTGTAAAAAAAAGTTTAGGTGATCCTATACACAAGAAAACCTCCACTTACAACCCTGACCGAGCCCCAAATTTTCCATTGCTCCATGAGACAGTTGACAGTTGAATTTTTCAGCCTTCCTCACCACACGTTGTTAAACGAATCACTGCAGTGGTTAAGTTAGTCACACGGTCGTTAAAGTGAATCTGGCTTCCCCTTTGACTTGTCAAAAGGTCGCAAAATGGGGATGACATGACCCTGGGACAATTGCGACCGTCATAACTACGAGGCAGTTGCCACACAGCTGAATTTTGATCATGTGACCACAGGGAATGCTGCAACGGTCCTAAGTGTGAAAAACGGTCATAAGTCACTTTTTCCAGTGCCGTTGTTAACTTTCAACTGTCGTTGTAAGTCGGGGATGCTGCCATGGTCATAAATATGAGGCAGTTGCCAAACGTCTGGATTTTTGATAACGTGGGGATGCTGCAACGGTCATAAGGGTGAAAAACGGTCATAACTCAGAAGCCATTTTTTTTAATGCTGTTGTAACTTCGAACCATCGCTAAATGAACTATTGTAAGAAGTGAATGATGTGTACTTGAATGTTTCCTGAACTGGACGGGACATTTTTTCCTCTCTCTCTCTGCAAAGATGTTGAAAGCAAGAAGAGAAATAAGAGAGAAAAAGAGAAATAATTTTGAGTTTCCAATCGTCTTTTCTCTTCCCGGCTTGTGCAATTCAGCCCCAGATTGAAAATATAATAATAATCTATCTATCTAAAAGCAAAATATCCCTCACGCATCATCACAAAATCTCTGGAACCCTAAAGCCTACAAAGTTGAAATTTGGCCCTTATGTTCCTCTTGGCTTCTAGGGGCTCACTAAGAAAGGACAGCGCTCCAGAGGGTTCATGTCATTGCCCAGAGGATCATGGGTTGCCCTCTCCCCTCTTTGGAAGAGCTTTAGAGCTCCCGCTGCCTTAAGAAAGTTCAAAACATTCTCAAAGATCCATCTCATCCTGGGCACCCTTTTTTTGAACTATTACCATCTGGCAGATGGTACAGGAGAATAAAAACAAGGATAAATAGGCTGAAAAACAGCTTCTATCCCAGGGCAGGAGCTCTGTTGAATTCTGCTATATAATGCAGTGTTGGTGCAGTGTCGGGGGGGTTTCGGTTCAATGTGTGGAGGGTGAAGGATGTGTTTTTGTGTTTATTTTCACGGTGAATGATGTGCACTGAAGATGGTGTTTGATTTTGTTGTACGAGGTGCAGTGACAGTAAAGTAAACTAAACTTTTAAAACAAGTTTGTGTTTAATTACATTTGACAAAGCCTGGGTCAGAACAATTCTGGCCACCTGACCCATTCCTTCCTTGTAGTCCTGCATTGGCCATGCAGCAAGGAAGGGGGTGGAGGGTTGCTTAGCAGCATAGGTATTTGCCCTTAGTAACTCTGCCAAGCTATGAGGTATTTCATGCCAAGTACCAGAGTTATACAAAAAAAAAAAATTGCAGAAGCGAAATAGCAAGTTATTATTATGTTCCACTAATTCTACCTATTCTACTGAAGGATAACAAATAAAGAAATAAAATATATTATAGCATTAAGTAGAGAGTTACACTATAGGCATGTCTTATCTTGATGTTAGGCAGTTGTTTTCTTATATATGTAGAAGTATTTATCTCTATAGGCATTTCTTATCTCGCTGTTGTGAAAAATATTCCTTTAACTTTTCACTTGTTGTAAAACAATTACAATTCATGATACATGATTGTCCCATCTAAGTCAACCTTGTTAGGAATATGAGTCACCTAACAGCTATTTGGGTTAGAAATATATAAACCAGGATAAACATTTTAAAACTGTATCTTTAAGAAAATGCAAAACTGTAATTAGGTGTGGTTTCTCAAACGGCCATAAGATGGAGCCAGAAACCTGGGTTGTCTTAGTCTGAGTCTCAGAAGAGAGTGTGAGTCAGTCTCTGTTTCCTTCTGTTGGAAAGTATTGCCGTCGCTCCATTTCTTCTAATTGACTGATATTACTGGATTTGATGTAACTTTGTTACTGAACTGTTTTTGACACTGGAATTTGTTATTGGATTATCCCTGGATAAAAACTGACTGATTTACCTGTGAATGACTTTTGGACTGCTTATCTTGAACTTTGCTTAAACTGTCTGGAAGTAAAAACCTACATTTACTGTACAGTGTATCTGTGTGCTCTGTGTGTATTATTCCAACACTACTTTCTATACGTCTCCCTGTATGCGCTCATTCTCCTAACGGGGAATTACCTCAACACACCTAAATCCATCTGTTTTCCTTCATGAAGAAAGCTAAATACTGCTTGATTGGAATCTGTCTGTTGCAGGAAGACGTAAATCTTAGTTAATTACATGACTAGAGATTTACAAGGTAATTAGAGAACTAAGAACGAAGACTTTTCCGTGTATAAAAAGGACAAGACATCATTCTGTATTTTGTAGAATTTTCCTCCCATATCCCTTGTAATGTGCTAGGAACTTCTTCCCAGATTCTTTAACTTTGATCAAAGAATAAAAATCTGCTTTATTTAATTTGCAAGCCTCCGTTTAAGTCTTTGTTTCGGCTCATTTTTTGACTTAAGCGTACTGCCAGACCTTACACTACTATTATGTTCCTTCACAATCTCTTCTTTAAAATCTCCAGTGTCGGAGCCCCCACAATGTCTGGTGGCAAGCAGTTCCACTGGTTAATTGTTCTCATTGTCACGAAGTTTCTCCTTAATTCCATGTTGCTTCTCTTCTTGTTTTGTTTCCATCTATTATTTCTTATCCTGCCCTCTGGTGCTTTGGAGGACAGTGTTCTCACCTAAACCTTGTTCCAAGGAAACAAAAACGAAGCAGAGGTAACAGCAAAACCCTTTAATGTTTCTTTACAAATACCATTCCTTCCCAGTGAAAAGGCTGTTTCAAACTAATTGTCTCTGATAAGAACGAGCCAAGGTGGTGCAAGGCTGCCAAGAACACTAGATAAAGTTGCCAAGAAATATTTCAAACACCAAGAGTCTCCAAACACCAACCAAGATACTCCGAACATCTACCAGGCTTGAGTGCAAAAACGTCTTTGCTTCCTGCAAAGAACTCTGGTTTCTCAGCTGGCTTTTTTCTCTGAAGGGAGGGGCCATTACCTTGCAGCCTTACTCCCAAGTCACCCTTGCTGTTGTAACTGCTCTCTCCTACGAGCAACCCTGTGCGCACGTACACTGGGCGCAGGCTCCTCGGGGGCCTCTTCCTCACTGCTGCCAGCCTCCACAACCTCCAAAGGCAGCACCATTCCCTTATGGTCCTGGCCCCATCCCTGCATCACACGCAGGCCCCTCATCTGAGTCCTCGCTCTCCAAGACCTCAGCTGTCTGCACCTGCTGCCGGCGAACCACAGCAGACAGATTGAGTCTCTCCTTCTCTGGGACAGCCCCTCAAATACTGGCAAGATGATTTATTATTATTATTATTATTATTATTATTATTATTATTATTATTATTATTATTATTATTAAATCTTTAGTGAGATTCACAACCTTTGGGGCTGGTTGGTCGCTCAACAGCTCGAGTCCTAACCAAGGACCTAGGAACTGTTCAGGTAGCATCGGAGGATATAAGCTGTTCCACGTCGGGTGGTTTTTTTTGTAGAATCAGGGTATTCAAGTCTGATAAATTCAGGATTTCCGAATAGCGAGGCAGCCCTTTAGGTATTGCTCCAAGGGCTCCAGTTACAATTGGGATAATACATGATTTCTTTTTCCAAAGTTGCTCAACTTCAATTTGTAAGTCCCGGTACTTTGTGATTTTTTCTTCTTCATTTTTTTCCTTGTTGTTGTTGTTGTTATTATTATTATTATTATTTTCACATTTTTCAACCACCCCTCTCCCACGGAGAGAAAAAGAGAAAAGATTAAAAGAAGGACTTGATTAGGAAAGCATCCTGCAAACTCTCTCTTGCCCAACCGACAACATGGAAGAATGTAAAAGAACAACGACCACGAACGCGAAGCCAAACAGCAGGATCACAGCTCACCAGCTCAAATCCCCCAGCAACTAAGACTAACCTGAGCACAACCAAGCCCCCACCTCAACAGAACACACCCCCAGCCAATCAGAACACAGCCAACCCCCCACCCAATCAAGTCACACCCCCACTAGCAGTTAAAAGGAAGAAGCAGCTGCAAGCTCACTTTACTCTGAGAAGCACAGAGCCGAAGACAGAAGCCTGAAGATGATGAATGAGACTTTATCGAAACGTTGCCTAGATACTTCCAATTTTACGCGGGAGAAAACCCAAATAACCAAAGATCCACATACAAATACCCGCGAAAACCTCAGAAAACATGTATGTACGTATGTATTTATGTATGTATGTATGTATGTATGTATGATATTCAGCTTTGTTCGGGTATTTTCCCACGACCTTATAGCTGTGCTTTTAAAGTTGTAACAACGTTTTGGCAGAATCTCATCTGCCATCATCAGGCTTCTGTATTGAGTTCGTCTGGACGAACACAATACAGAACACAATACAGATGAACACAATACAGAAGCTTGATGATGGCAGATGAGATTCTGCCGAAACGTTGCTACAATTTTAAAAGCACAACTATAATGACGTGGGAAAATACCCAAACAAAGCTGAATATCATACATGTAAGTACCCGCGAAAACTTAACACACACACACACACACATATACATACATCATACATACATACATACATACACATACACATACACATACACACACACACACACACACACACACACACACACATATATATATATATACAGTATATATATATATATATATATATATATATATATATATATATAATACACACACACACCCCATTTCAGACAAGGGACTGTCCAGTTTCTTCTTAAAAACCTCCAGGGAAGAAGCATCCACAACTTCTGGAGGCAACCCGTTCCACTGGTTAATTGATCCGAGATGAAAGACTAACGGAATAACAGAGTTGGAAGGGACCTTGGAGGTCATCTAGTCCAACCCCTGCTCAAATAGCAGATCCTCTTCCATTTCAGAACAATGGATATCCAGACCCTTCTTTAAAACTTCCGGGGATGGAGCCCCCCCCACGATGTCCGGAGGTCACAAGAGAAGCTTCAATCCAGATCATGGGGAAGTATAGATAGTCCTCGGCTTACGACCCCAAAGGGACACCCCACGTTTCTATTTGTTAAGTGAGTTTTGTCCCACTTTACGACCTTTCTGGCCACGGCGGTGAAGTGAATCCCCCGCAGTCATTAAGCGAGTAACATGTAGAGTTGTAATTGCAGGAATGTTCCAATCTCGGATGGCAAACCTCAGATAAAGAATGTTTCCAAGCAAATACAACTCAGGCAAACAAAGTCACAAATCTAAAGGAGGATTAGAGAGGGGAAGTAAACATATGTTAGACTTTAACTAGAGATAATTAATTGTATGGATTACTGTGCTGAACAGTGACGAAAGTTAAGCAGTAATCAAAGTTAACCAATGATGGAGGATAACTAAAAATGTGTACAAATGCAAGACTAGACTCCAATAAAGATCATCATGATTCAGTTGTTCATGATCAAACAACTCGACTGCCTCGTCATTACAACAGTAACACGGCTGTTAAGTGAATCCGGCTTTGCCCCTTGATTTGGCTTGCCAAACGGTTGCGAAAGGGGAATCACGTTACACCACCGTCATAAATCCGAATCAACTGCCGAGCATCCCAATTCCGATCCCATAACCACAGAGGATGCGGCTGCAATGGTCGTAAGTGTGAAGCACAGTCCTCCATCACCTTTTTCAGTGCCGTTGTAACTTCAAACGGCCACTGAATGAGAATGGTTGTTAAGCTGTTAAGCTAACGATGCTACTCTTCCCAGTCTTGGTTATGCCTCACTTGGACGACCAGTAGTCCTCGACTTACGATGGCAATCGGAGCCAGAATTTCCAGGGCTAAGGAAGGCCCTTAAGGGAGTCATGGCATTTTTGCCACAGTTATCATGTGGATCACAGTGGTTGTTAAACGGATCACACCGTCATTAAGCGGATCTGTCTTCCCCCACTATATTTGCCTATGGGAAACCGGCCGGGACAGTCCCAGCACACAGAATGCCGCAATCCCCATATATACAGTTAGTCTTCAACTTACAACAGTTCGTTTATTGACCATCCAAAATGGCTACGTGACTGAAAAAAATAGGTAACTTAGGGACCCTGTTTCAGACTTACGACCATTGTGGCATCTCCATGGTCCTGTGATTTACACTTGGCAACTGACTCGCACTTACGGTGGTCGCAGCCACTCCCGGGGGCTCAACTGATCCCCTTTTGCGACCTCCCGACAATCAGGAGTCAACGGGGACACCCGATTCACTTAATGGCCGTGTTCCTAACTGAAAAACCGCAGTGATTCGCTTTAACAACAGTGGCCAGAAAGATCGTAGAAATGGGGCAAAACCCACTTCACAACAATGGTGAGGGAAAAAAAGTAGAACAGGGCAAAACCCCACTTAAACAAATGTCTCACTTAACGACAGAAATGTCGGCCTCTGTGGCGGGCGTAACTCGAGGACTACTTGCATAAAAAATCTCCAGAGACCGTTCTCATCCTGGTCATTCATATTTTGAACTGTTACCATCAGGGAGGCATTATAGGTGCCTTAAAATGAGGACTAATAGACTGAGAAACAGTTTCTTTTCCAATGCAATAATTGTCTTGAATCAAACAGTGCATTTGTGATTCAGTCTTATGTATATAGTGGCATTTTTAAACTATTTAACTTAATAAATGTTTAGATAGGTTTTAGACTAGGTTTTTTATTATTATTATTATTTTAATTATTTTAATTTTTAAATACTCTGTAGTATGATTGTGATGTGGTGTTTGGGGCTCTGTGCTGGAGTAGCTTTCAAATTTCATTTTATTTGTGGAATGCAATGACAATAAAGGTATTCTATTCTATTCTATTCTATTCTATTCTATTCTATTCTATTCTATTCTATTCTTACTCTATTCTATTCTATTCTAAATTCTATTCTATTCTATTCTTACTCTATTCTATTCTATTCTATTCTAAATTCTATTCTATTCTATTCTATTCTATTCTATTCTAAATTTTACTCTATTCTATTCCATAATTCTATTCTATTCTATTCTATTCTATTCTATTCTATTCTATTCTATTCTATTCTATTCTATTCTATTCTATTCCATTCCATTCCATTCCATTCTATTCTATTCTAAATTCTATTCTATTCTATTCTATTCTATTCTATTCTATTCTATTCTATTCTATTCTATTCTATTCTATTCTATTCTATTCTTACTCTATTCTATTTCTTATTCTTATTCTTATTCTTTTCTATTCTATATCCGTTGAGAAGCATCGGGCTTTTAATCCCCCTGACTGCAAAGGACGGTCGTATGAACCTTTGATATCTTTTTATATCTTTTCATATTATAACAAGAGTTGGAAGGGACCTTGGAGGTCATCTAGTCCAACCCCCCCATGCCCGAGCAGGACAGTCTTTCTATTCCAAATATTAGCCTCTACCTAGGCTCAAACTAACAGCCTCTTTGATTGTGAGGGAGAGACCTCCACATCTAGGCGCCTCCGGAGCTGCCCTATGTGATACATATGTATATATGTACGTATGCCACATGTATATATGAGAATCTGGAGTAAGTCTCTTTCTTCAGTCACTAAATGAAACAATCATTCATTCAGAGACTGAAAGTATTGACACTGGGGAAAAAACCCCACCCTGATTTAATGCCAGGTCCAGATTTACCTATGTACATATTTCAATTATTTCACCATTATAAATGATGTTCTTCTTATCAAATCTAACAAATACAACAATAATCACATTCCCATATACATAATAATATCACGTATAATTTCTTCAAGGGCTCTAATTTAATGAATTTCTTTAATTTAATTGCTTTAATTTCTCAAATTGCTCTATAAATATATCAAATCTCTTTTAATTCGTTTTATTCCCTATCCATTGATAAAACAGATTCCATACCATTCCGTTCCTTCTTTTTCTTTGATTTCTAGTCTCAATCTCTTCATTTCTGCACATTCAAATATTTTTTTCAATTATTCTTTCCGCTCCATTGGTATCTTATCATTCTTCCAGTTTTGGGCAAATAACAATTCTAGTCGCTGTTAAAAACATGTATAATTAAATAAATCTTTTCTTTACTATAGCCTTCTGGTACTATTCCTAGTAGGAAAATCTCACATTTTAAATCATGTTTAATCATTTTTCCCAACCATGTGTGCCTTTTAGTCCAATACCTTTTAAGTCCAATACCTTTTAAGCCTCCATGCAAGTCCACCACATATGATAATATGTTCCTGGCGTTTGATGACATTCCCAACAACATTTGAACTTCTTGTCTTCAGATAACAGATAATCAGAGTTGGAAGGGACCTTGTAAGTCATCTAGTCCAACCCCCTGCCCAAGCAGGAGACCATACACCATTTCTGACAGAGGGCAGTCCAGTCTCTTCTTGAAAGCCTCCAGTGATGAAGCTCCCACAACTTCCAAAGGCAACTTCTGTTCCATGAGTTGATTGTTCTCACTGTCAGAAAGTTTCTCTTTATTTCCAGGTTGAATCTCTCCTTGTTCAGTTTCCATCCATTATTCCTTGTCTGGCCTTCGGGTGCTTTGGAAAATAGCTTGACCCCCTTTCTCCTCTCTGTGGCAGCCCCTCAAATATTGGAAGACCGCTATCAGGTGTCCCCTGGTCCTTCTCTTCCCTAGACTAGCCAGGCCCAGTTCCCACAACCGTTTGTCGTATGTTTTAGCCTCCAGTCCCCTAATCCTCCTGGTTGCTCTTCTCTGCACTTTTTCTAGAGTCTCAACATCTTTTTATAGTGTGGGTGACCAAACCTGGATGCAGGACTCTAGGTGTGGTCTTACTAAGGCTTTATAGAGTGGTATTAGTACCTCCCTTGATCTTGACTGTATCCCTCTGTTAATACAATTTAGGATTGCATTGGCTTTTTTGGCTGCCGCTGCACACGGCTGGCTCCTGGTTGTCCACTAAGACTCCAAGATCCCTCTGACAGTTCCTGCTATTGAGCCTGGTTTCACCCAGTCTATATGTGTCCTTTGTAGAGTTGTAATTGCAGGAATGTTCCAACCTCGGATGGCAAACCTCAGATAAAGAATGTTTTCAAGCAAATACAACTCAGGCAAACAAAGTCACTAATCTAAAGGAGGAT
Source organism: Notechis scutatus (assembly GCF_049901735.1). NCBI lineage: Eukaryota > Metazoa > Chordata > Lepidosauria > Squamata > Elapidae > Notechis > Notechis scutatus. The sequence continues at coordinate 79,865,226 of NC_142014.1, read as the reverse complement.
TAGAGAGAGGAAGTAAACATATGTTAGACTTTAACTAGAGATAATCAATTGTATGGATTACTGTGCTAAACAGTAACCAAAGTTAAGCAGTAACCAAAGTTAGCCAGTGATGGAGGATAACTAAAAATGTGTATAAATGCAAGACTAGACTCCAATAAAGATCATCATGATTCAGTTGTTCATGATCAAACAACTCAACTGCCTCGTCATTACAACAGTCCTTTGGGTTTTTCTTGCCTAAGTGTAAGAGTTTAATTTTCTCTCCATTGAGTTTCATGTTGTTAGATACGGCCCTCTTCCTACCTACCTACCTGGACTCTCCAGGTGTTGCAAACCCAACCAACAGCACCCAACCAACACCCAACCAACCAACAACAATGAAGAACAGTTATAGGAACTGGGCTTGTCTTGTCTAGTGAAGAGAAGGACCAGGGGAGACAGGAGAGCATCTTCCCATATTTGAGGGGCTGCCACAGAGAGGAGGAAGGGGTCTAGCTGTTTTCCAAGGCACCTGAATGCCAGACAAGGAACAATGGATCAGAAACTGATCCAGGAGAGATTCAACCTGGAAATAAGGAGAAACTTTCTGACAGTGAGAACAAGCAACCCATGGAACAGAAGTTGCCCCCGGAAGTTGTGGGAGCTTCATCCCTGGAGGCTTTCAAGAAGAGACTGGACTAGCATCTGTTAGAAATGGTGTAGGGTCTCCTGCTTGGGCAGGGGGTTGGACTAGATGACCTACAAGGTCCCTTCCCACTCAGATTATCTGTTGTCTGTTATCTGTTACCCCAGCCCGATAGGACAGCAGGGCCCAGTCCAAGGACGCTGTCAGCAAAAGCCAGTGCCTGACAGCTGGCTGGGAAAGCGATTCTCTCCCCCAGCAACCTCCCCACCGGCCGGCTCTGGGTTCGAGGGAGGGAGCGGCACTCTGCACACGCCCCGGAGCCCCACTTACCGGTCCCGAGCTCCGAGAAAGCGGCGCCATCCAGGACCAGTGCCAGGAGGAGAAGCAGCAGCACCAGCCGCCGTCCGGACAGCGGAGGAGAAGACCCCGGACCTTTCCCCAGGCCGGGGGTGGCGGGACCTCCGAGGCCAGCCCAGCGCCGCATGGCCACCTCCGTCGTCGTCACTGAACGGAGCGGCAGTTGCCCTGCGCTCGCTCCCTCGCGGCGAAGCTCCGCTTTCTCTTTCGCTTTGCGCTCCCGGGGCGGGGATTGCGCGCAGGAGGAAGAATTCCTTTGCAAAAGGCGGCCGAGGTCTCTGAGCGTGGACAGAGGGCGGCTTAGAGCCCCATCCCACCCCGGTCGGGGGGTCGCAAGCGCTGAGAACCCCATCCCGCTCCTTCTTTGCAGCGGGCGCCAAGTTGGGGATGGCAAGGCGGCTGCGCCCTGGCACTGAGAACCCGGCGAAGGGGAGGGATTTTTAAGCGGGGTGGGGGTGGGGGGGTTGAACTAGATGACCTACCAGGTCCCTTTCCAACTCTGATTATCTGTTATCTATTGCAAGGCGGGCGGGCGGGAGGAGGGAAGAGGGAGGGGCGCGTCAAGCCGGGTTCCCACGACCCTGGGTTGGCCCGCGGGGCTGATGCGTGCAAAGGAGCTTCGTGGGTTGCGCACACGCGGGGCGCGGGGGTGGGGAAGTGCACGTCCATTGCAAGCTGGGCTTGGCAGGACCCGGGTTGCCCTCAGCGAGATGTAGGTTCTCCTGCTTGGGCGGGCGGGGTGAGGGGGCTGGGGGGAGGTTGGACTAGATGACCTACAAGGTCCCTTCCAACTCTGATGATCTGTAGCTGTATCGAGTCAGCCTCCCGGCGAACCAGAAGGGGAACCTTGCGGGCTCAAGGCCAGTAAGCCAGGCTATCCCGGGTTATTGGGGGGTGGAATGGATGGGGTATTGGCTGCTGGAGAGAGGATGTTGTGGTCGTTTTGACTTTTTTTTTTAGCTTTTTTATTGCGAGAAAAGGGTCAAGCAGAAAAACAATAGCTAAATCAAGGAAGTACCAAGGAGGGGGAAAAAAACCCATCCAATCACAACTGACAAGGCAAAGGTTGAATATAATAAATAGGGAGCAAACCCCTTGCAACACTGATGGTGTTACCTAGTTGGGTCATGAAAGGTCTTCAAGAAAACAACCGAGCTCAGAGAGCACCAAAGATGCCACAGTTGTTGTTTCTTCTTCTCCTTCTCCCTCTCCTTCTCCTTCTTCTCCTAATCCTCCTCTTTCCCCCTTCTCCTTTCTCTCTCTTCCTGCTTCTTCTTCCCCTTCTCCTCCCCTCCTCCTCTCCCTCTCCCCCTCCTCCTCCTCCCCTTCTTCTTCCCTTTCCTCTTCTTTTCTTCTTCCCTCCCTTCTCCTCCTCTTCCTCCTCCTCTCTGCAAACCCCACTTCCTTCAGCACTGACGATGTTACCTAGTTGGGTGATAAGATGTCTGCACGGAAAACAACTGAGCTCACAGACCCCAAGGAGCCTACAGTTCTCCCCATCTTCTCCTCCTCCTCCTCCTCCTCCTCCTCCTCCTCCTCCTCCTCCTCCTCCTCCTCCTCCTCCTCCTTTCTGCAAACTCCTCTCCCTTGCAGCACTGATGCTATTACCTAGTTTGGTCATGAAACGTCTGCAAGAAAACCGAGCTCAGAGAGCATCAAGGAGCCCACAGTCCCAAATACAATCCTAGCCGCTGTTAATACATTTATAATCAGGTATTTCAAGTCTTTACTATATATTTCAGGTAAAATTCCCAATAAAAATATCTCTGGTTTCAAGTCTATATGTTTTTTCGTCATTTTCTCCAACCACACATGGATTTTGGTCCAGTATTTTTTGGTATCCGCACAAGTCCACCACATATGGTAAAATGAGCCAGGTGTCTGATGACATTTCCAACATTTTTTGGATTTATTCTTGAACATTCTTGCTATTCTTGTTGGGGAAAATGCCACCTGTAAAACATCTTATACAAATTTTCTTTATATGCTGTTGACACTGTCATTTTAATATTTTGAGACCACAATTTTTGCCATTTCTCTAAATCAATCCCATATCCAAAATTCTTCCCCCAAGCAATCATAGTTTCTTTAACTTGTTCTTCTTCTAGTTTAATTTCTAATAAATATCCATACAATTATTTAATCACCTTTTCATCAGTACCTGTCAAAATCTTAAGTCAGTCAATTTATCATAAAAACCTTCTGTTTTAGAATCTTTATCATACCTTGAATGTATTTGCTTATACGAAAACCAATTCATCTTCATACCTTGTTCCTCTAGTTTTTGCATAGATTTAAGTTCGCCCTTTTCATTCAGTATTTCACCGTATCTAACTGTTTGTTCCTTTTTGTATATTATAGGATACGAAAATGCTTCAATAGTCGATAACCAGACTGGAATTTTCAAATAACATTGTCTTCTAACCTTCTCCCAGTTTAACCACAGGGACTTCTGTATATAATGTCTTCTAAAATACCCCTGTGTTTTAGTTCCTTTGTACCATAAAAAAGCATGCCACCCCAACAACAAATCATGTCCTTCTAATGTCAACAATCTAGCATTCCTTAGTGTTATCCATTCCTTAACCCACATCAGATTTGTAGCTTGGTAGTACAATTCTCAATTAGGCAAACTCCTAATATTCCTTCCTCCACAGCCAATTATCCCCACAACAACAACCCTGTGTGGTGGGTTGAGCTGAGAAGGAGGGACTGGCCTAAAATTAACCAGGCGGCTTTCATGCCTAAAGTGGGACTAGAACTCACCATCTCCTGGTAATTGGCCCAAGTCACCCAGTCAGCTTTCATAAGGCGGGACTAGAACTCACAGCCTCCTGGTGACTGGTCCAAAGTTACCCAGCCAACTTTCATGCCTAAGGGGGGGGGGGGCGGGACTAGAACTCACCATCTCCTGATGATTGGCCCAAAGCCACCCAGTCAGCTTTCATAAGGCGGGACTAGAACTCCCCGTCTCCTGGTTTCTAACTTTGTGCCTTAACCATTAAAATAGATATTTTCCAGGTCTGTGTTGTAGTAGCCAAATAAATATTTTCTCCCAGATTTTCATTTTTGCCCATGATGTCAACATTTCTGAAAATTGCACATTTCTAAAGCTTCATATTTTTTTTAAAAAAAATCTGCAACCAAGACTTATATAGCTCTTTTGCTTTCAAATGCACCCCTGAAATGGATTTCTCCCTAAAATTGTTCACTAAACCTGTATCTTCCATCAGTAAAAATAAAATAAAAAATAAAAAAAATAGCAGAAACCCAAAAGGCAACTGGTAAAATTTTCATACGGGAAGGATGAGAATAAAACAAGAACTGGCAAAGAATAAGTTTCTGAAAGTCCCATAAAGATTTCAGGGGAAATTCTCAGGAAAATCCGTTGGATGAGCAGCTGTGTTTTCCCTACGCAAAATATTGACTGTAGATGTCAAAAATCCTCTCTTCAAACAGCGAATGATAAATAATGTTGAGATGGTTGCTAGGGCAAATATTGTCCTGTTTATTCTGGGATAACAAACACAGTGTCAGAATGCAGAACTTTTTTTCCCTACAAAAGTAATTCGAGGCCAAACGGGAATTCTTATCTGAATTTTGTATACAGGCCAACTTCCTAAAGATTTTACATTCAAGCGAACAAGAAAAGCAGAGATGATTTACAGCTGTGTTTCACTGTGTTTTATAGTTTCACTCGAGATTTCTCAATTTTTATTCCATCTGTCAAAAGCTGTAAATTTATATATATATATATATATATATATATATATATATATATATATATATATATATATATATATATATGTGTGTGTGTGTGTGTGTGTGTGTGTGTGTGTATCTATGTACGTACCTACCTGCCTACCACACACACACACACACACACACACACATATAAATAAATAAATAAATAAAATGTTCTGGGTCCTAGTTAAAGGTAGCCCCCCACAATTCATTTAGTGACTGTTCAAAGTTACAATGGCACTGAAAGAAAAGGGACTTACGACCGTTTTTCACACTTACGGGTGTTGCAGCTTCCTCCTGGTCACCTGATCAAAATTCGGACACTTGGCAACTGACTGATATTTATGATGGTTTCACTGGTTAATTGTTCTCACTGTCAGGAAGTTTCTCCTAATTCAAGGTTGCTTCTCTCCTTGATTAGAATAGAATAGAGTGGAGTGGAGTGGGGTGGAGTGGAGTTAGAGTAGAGTAGAGTAGAGTTGAGTAGAGTAGAGTAGAGTAGAGTAGAGAAGAGAAGAGAAGAGAAGAGAGGAGAGGAGAAGAGCTAGAATAGAATATTAGAAAAGAATAGAAGAGAGAATAGAGAAGAGCTAGAATAGAATATTAGAAAAGAATAGAAGAGAGAAGAGAAGAGCTAGAATAGAGTATTAGAAGAGAAGAGAATAGGAATAGAATAGAATAGAATAGAATAGAATAGAATAGAATAGAATAGAATAGAATAGAATAGAATAAAATAGAATAGGATAAGGAATAGAATAGAATAGAGTTAGAACAGAATAAAATTTTAGAATAGAATAGAATATAGAGTGGAGACAGAATAGAATATTAGAATAGATTAGAAGATAGAATAGAATGAAATAGGATAAGATAGGATAGGATAGGATAAGGAATAGAATAGGATAGGATTTGGAAGGGCCCTTGGTCCAGTCCTCTGCTTAGGCAAGAGACCCTTATCCCATTTCAGACAAGTGACTGCCCAGTCTCTTCTTAAAAACCTCCAGTGATGGAGCGCCCACGATGTCTGGTGGCAAGCTGTTCCACTGGTTAATTGTTCTCACTGTCAGGTCATTCCTCCTTAATTCCGAGTTGCTTCTCTCCTTGATGAGTTTCCATCCATTATTTCTTGTCCTGCCTTCAGGGGCTTTGAAGAATAGATTGACACCACCCCCTTCTTTGGGGCAGCCCCTCAAATACTGGAAGACGGCTATCCTGTCACCTCGAGTCTTTCCTTTCGTTAAACTAGACCTACTCAGTTCCTGCATCCGTTGTTCTTTGTATTTGGCATGGCGTGGACTTTTGGTCTGAAAACCCTGGTGAGTTAACAGCTGCAGTTCAAGAGTTCAATGTTTATTCCTGCAATTTGTCAATAAAGACCTCACCTTTTTTTCCAAATATGACAGCTCCTTGGGTCAAATATGCTGTCAGGTCATATATCAATCAAGGGGTTTCCTCAGAGGAGAAACACCAAGCTGACTTGACTTTTTCAGCCAGATGTCAGGTGGAATTTCTCCGTCATTCAGCTCATGGTTGTTCCAAAGGGGTTTTATTTTTCATTTTCAAAGAGGCAGCTGGACTTTCTGGTTTTTCTCTGAAGGCCTTTCGCTTCGCATCCAAGAAGCGGAAGACTTCAGAAAAACTTTATATGCGGGTTGTTCCCGACTGAAGAAAATAGAAAATAGAAAGAACTGAATTGAATTCAGTAGCAGAATAGAATAGAATAGAAATAAAACTAGAATAGGATAGAATAGAAAACAGGAAGAATAGAATAGAAATAAAACTAGAATAGAATAGAATAGAAATAAAACTAGAATAGAATATGTATAAAACAATAGAATAGAATTAGAACAGAATAAAATAGAACAGAACAAAACAGAACACAAGAAGAATAGAATAGAAAATAGAAAGACTAGAATAAAAAGTAGAATAGAATTGAATTGAATACCAGAATAGAATAGAAATAAAACGAGAATAGAATAGAATTTAATAGAAAACAGGAAGAATAGAATAGAAAACAGAATAGAAAATAGAATTGAATTGAATAGCAGAATAGAAATAAAACTGGAATACAATAGAATAGAAAACAGGAAGAACAGAATAGAATAGAAAACAAAGAATAGAACAGAATAGAAAACAGAAAGAATTGAATTGAAATGAATGGCAGAATAGAATAGAATAGAAATAAAA
>NC_142014.1:79770816-79853316 GCF_049901735.1 Notechis scutatus | reverse complement strand
TGCATTTCTCTCCCCATCCGAATCTGGTAAATAAAAATATCTCTTTTTTTTTTAACTGAAGGAAGGAAAATGTTGTTTTATCAGTCTCATTATATATTTATTTATTTTATTTATTTATTTGATTTGCCAATTGTTTACAAGATAATAAGTATAAGTGTATACATAGTTGTGAATACATGAAATGGGTACATATAAGAAAAATAAAAGAAGAATAAGAGAAACAATAGGACAGGGACGGTAGGCACGTTGGTGCGCTTATGCACGCCCCTACAGACCTCTTAGGAAAGGGGTGAGGTCAATAGTAGACAGTCTAAGGTTAAAGTTTTTGGGGTTTGGGGAAGAAACTACAGAGTCGGGTAGAGTATTCCAGACATTGACCACTCTGTGGCTGAAGTCGTATTTCCTGCAATCAAGTTTGGTGCAGTTAACTTTGAGTTTGTATCTATTGTGTGCTCTTGTGTCGTTATGGTTGAAGCTGAAGTATTCATTGACAGGTAGGACATTGCAATGTATGATTTTATATACCATGCTTAAATCAGACCGAAGACGGCGTAATTCAAGGTTTTCTAGTTCTAGAATTTCAAGTCTGGTGGCATAAGGTATTCTACAACGAGTAGAAGAGTGGAGAACTCTCCTTGTGAAATATTTCTGGACTTTCTCAATTATACAGTACATGTCCAGCAATTATACAGTACATGTCCAGCAATTATACAGTACATGTCGACCCAAGCCTAGTTGAAAACTACAGGCCAATCTCCTTATGCTGCGTCACCTGTAAAGTCATGGAATCAATTATTAACCAATCCATCAACCTTCACTTAGAGACAAATAACCTACTCTCCAATAAACAATTTGGTTTCAGGAAAAAACTATCCTGTAATCTGCAACTCTTACACTGCAAAAACATATGGACGACACAACTCGACCAGGGCAAAACAATAGACGCAATCTACATAGACTTCTGTAAAGCCTTTGATTCAGTGGTACACGACAAACTACTCCTAAAAATAAAATCCTATGGTATCTCTGGACAACTGAATAACTGGATAGAAGCATTCCTGTCAAACAGACAACAAATGGTCAAAATCGGGAACGTCCTATCAAATCCAGTACCTGTCAATAGTGGTGTTCCCCAAGGCAGTGTTCTAGGACCAACTCTCTTCATACTCTACATAAACGACCTCTGTGATCATATTAAGAGCAATTGCGTTCTCTTCGCTGATGATGTAAAGCTGTTCAATACCACAGACAATACTACTACCCTACAAAAAGACCTAGACTATGTATCTGAATGGTCTAACATATGGCAACTTCAAATCTCAACAAATAAATGCTCTGTCTTACATATTGGCAAAAAAAATCAGAAAATAAAATACAAGCTGAATAGTCAAGATCTTGTTGATGACCCAAGCTCTGTAAAGGACCTTGGAATACTCACCTCTAATGATCTAAGTGCTAGAGCACACTGCAACTACATAGCCAAAAAGGCATTAAGAGTTGTTAACCTAATCCTACGTAGCTTTTTCTCTGGTAATATCACACTACTAACCAGAGCATACAAAACATTTGCTAGACCAATACTCGAATACAGTTCATCAGTCTGGAATCCACACTACGTATCTGATATTAGCACAATTGAGAAAGTCCAGAAATATTTCACAAGAAGAGTTCTCCACTCCTCTACTCGCTGTAGAATACCTTATGCCACCAGACTTGAAATTCTAGAACTAGAAAACCTTGAATTATGCCGTCTTCGGTCTGACTTAAGCATGGTATACAAAATCATACATTGCAATGTCCTACCTGTCAATGAATACTTCAGCTTCAACCATAACAACACAAGAGCACACAATAGATACAAACTCAAAGTAAACCGCACCAAACTTGATTGCAGGAAATACGACTTCAGCAATAGAGTGGTCAATGTCTGGAATACTCTACCCGACTCTGTAGTTTCTTCCCCAAACCCCAAAAACTTTAACCTTAGACTGTCTACTATTGACCTCACCCCTTTCCTAAGAGGTCTGTAGGGGGCGTGCATAAGCGCACCAACGTGCCTACCGTCCCTGTCCTATTGTTTCTCCTATTCTTTTATTTTTCTTGTATGTAACCATTTCATGTATTCACAACTATGTATACATTTATACTTATTATCTTGTAAACAATTGGCAAATCAAATAAAATAAATAAATAAATAAATAAATGTCCAGCAGATAGTTGTTCTCATAAAGCATCGGTCATTCAGAAGAATGAAGGGTGATAAACACAGCTCAAAAGATCATTGGTTGCCCTCTGCCCTCCCTGGAAGACTTAGCCAGGTCCCGCTGCCAAAGCAGAATCAAGCCCATCATACCCTGGCAATTATCTTTTTGACCTGCTGCCGTCTGGACATCGTTTTAGGTCAATAAAATCCCACACCACTAGACTAACAAATAGTTTCTTTCCCTGGGCCATCCGAACCGCAAATAAACACGAAGTCACTACCTTATTAAGATGTGAAAAGATGTGAAATCTCAATACCCCATTCAGATGTATAATAACATATTACCATACAATCCATCTCTTGTGTATTATACTCGGCTAAGCGTCACAGTCAGTGTTGGAGGTATATTTTGTGTATATTCGTAGATATTGTACTCTCAAATGGCAAATGGAGACGTGGGTACTCTATTTTTCTTATCTTCAGTTGGTTTTATTGTATTGCGAACGGTTGCTGGGGTGCATCCACAGTTCCGTTGTACTTGTACAATGATAATAAAGTTTTTCTAATTCTAATTCTAATTCAACACAGCTCCAAGAATGTTCTTTCCAAAATCTAACTTTGGTTAGTTTCTCAACGTTGGCAACTTTAAGCATGAAGACTTCAACTCCCAGCTGGCTGGGTAATTCTGGGAGTTTGCAGTCCACATGTCTTAAAGTTGCTGAGAGGGCTGGGAAATCATTGGAGTTCGAGTTCACCTCTCTTCAAGTTGTTAAGAGAGTTGTGGAATTCTGGGCATTGAAGTCTACTGCTCTTCAAATTGTTGCAACGGCTAGGGAATTCTGGGAGTTGAAGTCCACCCATCTTCAAATTATTGAGATAGCTGGGGAATTCTGGGAGTGGAAGTCTACCCATTTTCAAGTTCTTGAGATAGCTGGGGACTTCTGGGAGTTGAAGTCTACCCATTTTCAAGTTCTTGAGATAGCTGAGGAATTCTGGGAGTGGAAGTCTACCCATTTTCAAGTTCATGAGATAGCTGGGGACTTCTGGGAGTTGAAGTCCACCCATCTTCAAATTATTGAGAAAGCTGAGGAATTCTGGGAGTGGAAGTCTACCCATTTTCAAGTTCTTGAGATAGCTGAGGAATTCTGGGAGTGGAAGTCTACCCATTTTCAAGTTCTTGAGATAGCTGGGGACTTCTGGGAGTTGAAGTCCACCCATCTTCAAATTATTGAGATAGCTGAGGAATTCTGGGAGTGGAAGTCTACCCATTTTCAAGTTCTTGAGATAGCTGGGGAATTCTGGGAGTGGAAGTCTACCCATTTTCAAGTTCTTGAGATAGCTGGGGACTTCTGGGAGTTGAAGTCCACCCATCTTCAAATTATTGAGATAGCTGAGGAATTCTGGGAGTGGAAGTCTACCCATTTTCAAGTTCTTGAGATAGCTGAGGAATTCTGGGAGTGGAAGTCTACCCATTTTCAAGTTCTTGAGATAGCTGGGGACTTCTGGGAGTTGAAGTCCACCCATCTTCAAATTATTGAGATAGCTGAGGAATTCTGGGAGTGGAAGTCTACCCATTTTCAAGTTCTTGAGATAGCTGAGGAATTCTGGGAGTGGAAGTCTACCCATTTTCAAGTTCTTGAGATAGCTGGGGACTTCTGGGAGTTGAAGTCCACCCATCTTCAAATTATTGAGATAGCTGAGGAATTCTGGGAGTGGAAGTCTACCCATTTTCAAGTTCTTGAGATAGCTGGGGAATTCTGGGAGTTGAAGTCCACCCATCTTCAGGTTATTGAGATGGCTGGGGAATTCTGGGAGTGGAAATCCACACAACTTCAAGCTGTTGAGAGAGCTGGGGAATTCTGGGAGTTGGAGTCCACCTATCTTAAAATTGTTGGGAATTGAAGTCCACTACCCATCTTCAAGTTGTTGACTGCAGCTGTGGAATTCTGGGAGCAGGCCCATCCATCTTAAAGTTGCTGAGGCAGCTGGAGAATTCTGGGAATTGAAGCAGAGGTGGGTATTCAGCTGGTTCTGACCAGTTCTGAAGAACCGGTAGCAGAAATTTTGAGTAGTTCAGAGAACCGGCAAATCCCACCTCTGACTGGCCCCGCCAACCCCATTTCTTCTCTGCCTCCCATTGAGTCCCAGCAGATTGGCTGGGTCTTCTTTGGTTGCCCTACACAGGAGAATGGAGCTGGAAAGCAGGTTAGTGGGGCGGGGAGGGAATGGGGATTTTGCAGTAGCCTTCCCTCATGAGTGATTTTAAAGTATCCTTTCCCTGCCGCGCTCATCAAACCACGCCATGCCACGCCCACCAAGCCATGCCCACAGAACCAGTAGTAAAAACTTTTTGAATCCCACCACTGAAGTTTCCCCCATCTTCAAGTAGCCAAGGTCAAGAAACTGGGTTAGATAATGTCTTTCTCAACTTGATCCTCCTTCACGTAGGGTTGAAGTTCCTCAAAATTTCTCCCCGGCTTCTGTGCTCATACAGAGTTAGCGCACAGTGGAGTCCCAAAAGGGCTTTTCAAAAGGCAACGGGACTTCCTTGTTCTTTTTTAAAAAATGTTTTACTTCTCATCCAAGAAAGAAACTTCTTCAGTTTGTGAGGTGCACTGTGAGGTGCATGGAGGTGGCACATCACAATGCCTGGGCCAAAGCCAAGGAAGCTGATTGGTTAAGCAGCCCAGCCCAGCCTTCAAACAATAGAGACAAAAGAGAGAATTGCTGGAGATCATTCCCAAGGGAAGAAGATATCCAGGTTTTTCTCCAAATCAAGGAAATGGGATGTCTATAGAGATTCTCAGTCCTCCAGGTCGTGGTTGTTCCCAAAGGTGCTTTTATTTCAAGAGGCAACTGGACTTTCTTGTTATTCTTTGAAGGCGTTTCGCTTCTCCTCCAAGGAGCTTCCTCAGTTCTGACTGGGTGGTGGGGAATGGAAGGATTGAGCTTCCTTGCAGACAAAGATGATCATTTGCACCCTTTTGGAGAATCGTTGAGCCCACTTGGAGGTTTATCTGTGTCCTCAGGATCACCTGAGTGGTGCAAATGGGTGTGGAGCCTTCTGATTAGATGGTGGGGAATGGAAGGATTGATCTTCCTTGCAGACAAAAAGACGATCATTTGCATCCTTTTTAGAGTCGTTGAGGCCGCTTGGAGGTTTATCTGCGTCCCCAGGGTCACCTGAGTAGTGCAAATTTGTGTTGTGTGGAATCTCACTTCTCCTAGAGAATTAAATATTTTGGGGAATATTAAGAGTGGCAGAATATTATGTATATTTCCTCAAAATGGAGGGAAAAAACTAAAAAAAGGGAGAAAACAGCCCCCCCCCCCCCCCGGGGCTCTTTTTTTATAGCAAAAAAAAAAGTCTGCCTTTAGAAATGGATATTTTGTGCCTGTTAAGAAAACCAGGCCATCCTATTCATAAACAAAACGCCTTCAGTCCCGTGGTGGTATTTAGCCGGTTCGCACCGGTTCAGATGAACCGGTAGCAAGGATTTGGTGTGGGTTGCCGAATCGGTAGTAACTTCTGGCTGACCACGCCCCCGGCCCAGTCACCACTCACTCGTTTGCCCCACCTGCCTGACGCTAGCCTGCCTGTTAGGAATGTATGTACAGATTTAGCTTGTTATAAGCAATTACTAATTGACATGGGAATTGATGTAACAGATTCTAATGTTGTTTATGAAGATAATCAATCAGCAATACAGATGGCTTGAAATATTGCTGTCAAGACAATATCAAAACACACAGATTTAAGATATTTAAATGTGAGACAATGTGTGCAAAGTAAGATGATTAAGCTGGAATACTGTATGTCAGAAAACAATATAGCAGATCATTTTACAAAGGCCCAAGGCTCTATAAAGCATAAGGCTAGCTGTGAAGATTATGGACTTAGAATGTAAGGTTGTATATATTGTCTTACCCAAAAGGGGAGAATGTTAGGAATATAAGTCACCTAACAGTTATTTGGGTTGGAAATATATAAACCAGGATAGACGTTTTAATACTATGTGTTTAAGAAAATGCTAAAACTGTAATTGGGTGTGGTTTCTCAAATGGCCATAAGATGGAGCCAGAAACCTGGGTTGTTTTAGTCCCAGAAGAGAGTGTGAGTGTATCTCTGTTTCCTTCTGTTGGAGAGTATTGGCGTTCCTCCTAATTGACTGTTATTCTTGTATTTGATGTAAGTCTGTTACTGAACTGTTTTTGATACTGGACTTTGATATTTGGCTTATCCCTGAACTGAACCCTGACTGCTTTACCTGTGAATGACTTGGACTGCTTATCTTGGAATGTGCTTAAACGTTTATTGGAAGTAAAAACCTACAGTTACTGTACAGTGTATCCGTGTGCTGTTTGTGCGTTATTCTTCCCTACTCTCACTATGTCTCCCTGTACGCGCTCATTCTCCTAACGGGGAATTACCTCAACACCGCCCAGTCACTCCTTAAGGTATTTCTTTTTTTCCCTTTCTGACGATCAGCTGTTCCTACAATTCCCCTCGCTTACTCACTGCTTTGCCCAGGAAGCTTTCCTGAGGCCCAGGAAGGCAAAAAAACAACAACAACAACTCTCCATTTTTTGCCTTCCTGGGTCACAGGGAGCCCCAAAATGAAGTGTGGGGGATGCTGCCCCCCCAAGGGAAGCCTTCTGGGAACAAAAAAGCTCCCCAGGAGGTTTTTTTTACCCAGAAGGCCCAAAAATCGGGGGCGGAGGGGTGTTTGCTGCAAAAAGAAAAAAAAAGCCATGCCCGCCTAGTCACATGGCCACGCTTCCTAACCACGCCTCCTAGCCACACCCACAGAACCGGTAGTAAAAAAAAATTTTGAATCCCACCACTGCTTCAGCCACAACTCCCACAGAAGGCTGGAGCTGATGGGATGAAGAATTTACATCCCCCTCCCACCCAAATTCTAAGGGCAGGACATGATGTAAGAAGTAATAACACACACACACACACACACACACACACACACTCCTAGAGAACAAAATATTTAGGGGAATATTAAAAGAGGCAGAATAGTATATTTCCCCAGAGAAGAAATAGAGAAAACGTGTTTTTAAAGGTGGAAAGCAGCCCCCCCCCAGTCTTCCTGCATAGTAAAACAAGCCTCCAGCAGAGACCTGAAGTCTTTAGAGATGTTGTGCCCATTAAGAAATCCGGGCCAATCTATTCATAAACAAAACACTTTCAGCTCCAGGGTGATGGAATTAAGAAGGACAGGACAGGACCTTTTAGGACATAATAGGATTAAGCCACCACCATTAGAATAGCAAAAGACACAAGGCTCGCTACATCGCACAACGCCCTGGAGCATCTCAAACACCAAACCCCCAGAACCCTATAAAAGTCCATCTACTTGCTCAGCTGTTTTGTCAGCCGCCCCAGAAACACGTTGCTATCCCTGAAGTTTCTGGAAAGCCAAATAAACAAAGACTTCCTTTACTTGTAGCCAGCCTCCATTTTATTTCCAGCCTATTTTTCTTCTCCCAGGCTTCGAACTGGAGTGGATTTTTCTTCCTACAGTGTGGAAGCTTCTTGGAACTGCTGAAGGACTAACTGTTGTAGACTGGAGATAGACAATGTTTCCTGTTTAACAAACATCTTCAAAGGAAAATGAGAAAGTCCAGTTGCCTCGTGAAAAAGCTCCTTTGGGACAAGGAAATGGGATATTGAGGACTGGATTTACGAATGGGGTAGAATCAGAACAGGATTGAAATGGAAACTTGGGGGGGGATAGAGCTTTTACATGTACCCCACTCTGCTTGCAACCGCATTCTCCAACCCAGAGACTTCTGCGGACACAAAGCGGAGTAGCCATTTTGGCAGATCACCGAGAATCCTTGACTTACAATGGTTCATTTAGTGACCAGTGAAAGTAACAATGGCCATGGACTTACAACCATTTTTTTTCACACTTACGACTGGCTTCTCCATTGACTTTTCCTTGTCAAAAGCTGGCCCAAGGGGATCACGTGATCCCTCGGACGCGGCGACCATCTTAAGAGTCTGAATTTTGATCATGTGACCACGGGGATGCTGTAACAGTTGTGTGGGGAAAACGGTTATAGGTCAATTTTTGCAGTGCTGTTGCAACTTTGAACCAGTGGTGGTATGCTACCAGTTCAGCCTGGTTCGACTGAACCGGTTCACTCCGACGATCAGCTGTGAGCGAACCGGTTCACTCTGACAATCAGCTGTGAGTGAACCAGTTCATTCTGAGGATCATCTGTGGGCAAACTGGTTCGCTCCGATGATCGTCCGTGAGTGAATTGGTTCGCCCGACGATCAGCTAAGAGCGAACCTGTTCACTCCGACGATCAGCTGAGAGCGAACCTGTTCACTCCGACGATCAGCTGAGAGCGAACCGGTTCACTCCGACGATCAGCTGAGAGCGAACCGGTTCACTCCGATGATCAGCTGAGAGCGAACCGGTTCACTCCGACGATCAGCTGAGAGCAAACCGGTTCACTCCGACGATCAGCTGAGAGCGAACCGGTTCACTCCGACGATCAGCTGAGAGCGAACCGGTTCACTCCGATGATCAGCTGTGAGCGAACCGGTTCATTCTGAGGATCATCTGTGGGCAAACTGGTTTGCTCCGATGACCATCCGTGAGTGGATCAGTTCGCTCCGACGATCAGCTGAGAGCGAACCAGTTCACTCTGATGATCAGCTGTGAGTGAACCAGTTCATTCTGAGGATCATCTGTGGGCAAACTGGTTTGCTCCGATGACCATCCGTGAGTGAATCGGTTTGCTCCGACGATCAGCTAAGAGCGAACCAGTTCACTCCGATGATCAGCTGAGAGCGAACCGGTTCTCTCCAATGATCAGGTTTGAGCAAACTTGTTCGCTCTGACAATCAGCTGAGAGTGAACTGGTTCACTTCAATGATCATCTGTGAGCCAACTAGTTTGCTCTGACAAACAGCTGTAAGTGAACTGGTTTACTCCGACAATTATCTGTGAGTGAATTGATTTGCTCCAATGATCAGCTTTGAACAAACCGGTTCACTCCAACGATCACCTGCTGGGCTCTCCCACCCACCTTGGCGCTATACTGACTTTATTTCCTGCTTTTCAACCTCAGCTCTTCGCCTGGCATAGCCGATTAGCGCGCATCATCTGTTTTAGACACAGGGCTTGCAGCAGAAAGGTGAGTTGCAAACGCAAAGCATGCGCTCACACCAAACCTGTAGGAAGAAGTTTCAAAACCTACCACGGCTTTGAACGGTCACTAAATGAACTGTTGTAGGTCGAGAACTACCTGTAGGGGGTCTGTCAGGGGAGAGTCAAAAAGGACAAATCGGACACCATCGATGGGGGATCCAAGCCCCGCCCCCTTCAGGCCGAAAGGGGGCGGACTTCAGTCCTCCCACCACAGGTGCCATTTTGTCTTTTTTTGACCTCTGATGCCTCTTCGCTTCCTCCCAGCAACCTCAAATCCGAATTTGGGAGACCCTACGTTTTCTTTCTCACCAGCTTTACTCGTCTCTTTGCAGACCCAATATTTTATCCCTCCAACGGACGCGGATTTCCAAGAGCGCTTGGAGCAGCACCGGAGGGAAATCGCCCTCATGTTGAGATCTTCGGAATTCAACCAGGACAAGACGGCCCTGATCGTCACCAACAACCCATTTCCTCTGCTCGTTTCTGGCCAACACCTCACTACCCCTTTCCAGTACTTCCCCAAAGATTTGTCCAGGAGGGTAAGGGGACCCGGCCCTTTCCCCTGGCAGAAAAATGGATGGATGGATGGATGGATGGGAGGGAGGGAGGGAGGGAGGGAAGATAAGTAGGTAGGTAGTTGAAATGAAGGAAGGAAGGAAAAGAATGAATGAATGAAGGGGGAAGAAAGAAAGGAGGGAGGGAGGGAGGGAGGGAGGGGAAGATAAGTAGGTAGGTAGTTGAAATGAAGGAAGGAAGGAAAAGAATGAATGAAGGAAGGGGAAGAAAGAAAGGAGGGAGGGAGGGAGGGAGGGAGGGGAAGATAAGTAGATAGGTAGTTGAAATGAAGGAAGGAAGGAAAAGAATGAAGGAAGGAAGGGGGAAGAAAGAAAGGAGGGAGGGAGGGAAGATAAGTAGGTAGGTAGTTGAAATGAAGGAAGGAAGGAAAAGAATGAATGAAGGAAGGGGGAAGAAAGAAAGGAGGGAGGGAGGGAGGGGAAGATAAGTAGGTAGGTAGTTGAAATGAAGGAAGGAAGGAAAAGAATGAATGAATGAAAGGGGAAGAAAGAAAGGAGGGAGGGAGGGAGGGAGGGGAAGATAAGTAGGTAGGTAGTTGAAATGAAGGAAGGAAGGAAAAGAATGAATGAATGAATGAAGGGAGAAGAAAGAAAGGAGGGAGGGAGGGAGGGAGGGGAAGATAAGTAGGTAGGTAGTTGAAATGAAGGAAGGAAGGAAAAGAATGAATGAAGGAAGGGGGAAGAAAGAAAGGAGGGAGGGAGGGAGGGGAAGATAAGTAGGTAGGTAGTTGAAATGAAGGAAGGAAGGAAAAGAATGAATGAAGGAAGGGGGAAGAAAGAAAGGAGGGAGGGAGGGAGGGGAAGATAAGTAGGTAGGTAGTTGAAATGAAGGAAGGAAGGAAAAGAATGAATGAAGGGGGAAGAAAGAAAGGGAGGGAGGGAGGGGAAGATAAGTAGGTAGGTAGTTGAAATGAAGGAAGGAAGGAAAAGAATGAAGGAAGGAAGGGGGAAGAAAGAAAGGAGGGAGAGAGGGAGGGAGGGGAAGATAAGTAGGTAGGTAGTTGAAATGAAGGAAGGAAGGAAAAGAATGAATGAATGAATGAAGGGGGAAGAAAGAAAGGAGGGAGGGAGGGAGGGGGAGGGTGGGAGGGAGGGAGGGGGAGGGTGGGAGGGAGGGAAGAAGGAAGAGGAGCTTAGGTGGGTAGATAGGTAAGTAGGAAGGAAGGAAAAGAATGGGAAGGAAGGAAAGAAGGAAGGGAGGAATGGGGAAGGGAGGGAGGGAGGGAGGGGAGGGTAAGATAGGTAGTTAGGCAAGTAGGAAGGAAAAGAATGGATGGATGAATGGAGAAGGAAGGAAGGACAGAGAGGGAGGGAGGGAAGGAGGAAGGGAAACTTAGATAGGTAGATAGGTAAGAAGGAAGGAAGGAAAAGAATGAATGAAGGGCGGAAGGAAGGGAAGGAAGGAAGGAAGGAAGGGGGAGGAGGAATGGAGAACTTTATGTAGGTAGATAGGTAAGTAGGAAGGAAGGAAAAGAATGGAAAAGAAGGAAGGAAAAAAATGGGAAGGGAGGGAGGATAAGATAGGTAGGTATGAAGGAAGGAAAAGGTATGAATGAATGAAGGGGGAAAGGAAGGAAGGAGGGAAAAGGAGGGAAGGAGGAAGGGGAACTTAGGTAGGTATATAGGTAGGTGGGAAGGAAGGAAAATAATGGGAAGGAAGGGAGGGAGGAAGAGGAAGGAAGGAGAAAAATGGAAATGAAGGAAGGAGAAGAATGGGAAGGAAGGAAGGAATGGAAAGAGGGGAAAGGAAGGATAAGGGAGGGAGGAAGGAAGAACAAAAGAAGAAAGAAAGAAAGAAAAACAAAGATGTTCCTTCCCATTTAATAGGAGGGAATCCAGAGAGTGGCTGTATGCCTTGGGGATTGGTTCAACACCCTTAATCAGAATAACAGAATAACCGAGCTGGAAGGGACCTTAGAGGTCATCTAGTCCAACCCGTTTTAATCCTAAACTTAGATGAACAAAAAACAGTTTGGTGGTTTACATAGACCTGATGCACAGAATGATAAGAGAAGGACGAGGGATGATTAGGTGTGTGTGTGTGTGTGTGTGTGTTTGTGTCTCTGAATATTGCACAGCCTGGAAAGATACAGGTAGTCCTCAATTTACGACTGGCCGCTTATTGACAATTTGACAGAGCTACTTATTGACAGAGCTACTTAAGAGACTCACATTCGAAGTCCCAACATCCACACCCGCTCAGTCACACGATCCAATGTCGGGTACCCAGCCAACAATCCACATTTTAGGGTAATCCTAAAGTCAGGTAACCACAATTGACTACCTTGTTTTCCTCAGAAACGATGATTTAATTCCAGTTTCTGGTCAAATATTGCCCATCGTGGACATTGGGATTCACTGAATGACCGCCACTGAAAAAAGGGGTAAAACTGGGCCCTGCCACCTCGTGACTCACTTAAGAATCAGCACCACTTACGACCATTAATTCTGGGCTCAGTCGTAAGTCGAGGACTGCCTGTATCCAAGGTTAACCCCCGACTGACCGTCTTCCTTTCCTACCCAGCCTTACCCGCAGAGCTTCCGGGGTCAAGCCCCCCGCTTCTTGCCCCCAGTGGGGGTCTCATCCAAGGAGCCCCCCGGGATGGAAACCAAAAAGCTGAAAATCCCCACGCAATTAAGGTACCAAACCCTAAAGGCTGCACATCGTGGTTTGTCTTCCCTACTAAAGCAACTGACGAGATCATTATCTCCTTTTAAGGACCCCATAATTCCTAGCTGGGTGGAGTCTGGGCAATTGAATGGAGCTAGCAGAGTTGTTTTCTTGACCGGATGCCCTTCCTGTCACCAGTATGAAGTTTTGTTGAGCAGATAATATTCCCATGGCACCCAGAGAGAGAGAGAGAGAAAGAGACATATCTGCCTCTACCTAGGATTGAACTCACGGCCTCTTGATTGAGAGGTGAGAGTTCCCCTTCTAGGCCACCGCATCACTCTAAATAGAATAGAATAAATCATCATTATCATTTAACGATCCCATAATCCCTTGCTGGGTGGAGTCTGGGCAACTGCTAATGGAGCTAATAATGGCCAGATGCTCTTCCTGTCACCAGTACGGAGTTTTGTTCAGCAGATAATATTCTCATTGTGCCCAGAGAGAGAAATAGCTCCCTTGACCTAGGATCGATTGTGGTTCGCCGGCAGGCAGTGCAGACGGCAGTGGAATCGGACAGTGAGGAAGAACGGGGACCAGTCTGGGAGTTTGGAGATGACTCGGACGAGTGTCCTGCGTCTGATGCAGGGATGGGACCAGGACCATCTGGGAGTGGGGTGCTGCCTCTGGAGCCTTTGGAGTCTGGCAGCAGCGAGGAAGAGGACCCAGGGGAGCCTGTTCCCAGTGCGCGTGTGCACAGAGCTGCTAGAAGGCAAGAGCAGCTGAGACAAAAGGGGCGACTCAGGAGTAAGGCTGGGAAGTGATTGCCCCTCCCATAAGGGATAAAAGTCAGACCTCAATGACGAAACCTTTGCAGGAAGCAAAGTAGTTCGACAGATTCCGAGTCCTCCTTGAAGCTCTGTATACTCCGCTCGGTTTCTGGTATAATTAATTGGAGACTTCTGTTTTTTGGCAGCATTCCACAGCACTGAAAGGTGTGTGCTTATCTTGGGGAACTGTTTAAGATTAGTTCTGGCTGGGAATGCAAACAATTCCCAAGTGTCGCCATAAAATAGGTTTTGCTTTGAAAAAAAGTTTGAGATTAATTACGTTTGACGAAGCCTGGGTCAGAACCACTCACAGCCTCTTGATGGTGAGGCCAAAGCTCCAACTCTAGGCCACCTCACCACTCATTAAAGCCACTTAAGAGATGTCAGGCCCCCCAAAACAAGACTGGTGATACTTTCAAGCTGACCCCTGATGGGTAGTCCTCGCCTTACGACAGTTTGTTTAGTGATCGTTCGAAGTTACAACAGCCCTGAAAAAAAGTGACATAGGACCGGTGTTTCGCACTTAGGACCATTGAAGCATCCCTGGTGGTCACGAGATCAAAATTCAGGGGCTTGGCAACTGACTTGTATTTATGACGGTCGTAGCATCCTGGGGTCACGCGATTCCCTTTGGTGACGTTCATTTTTCCTTTATCTTTTTGATTGTCACATCGTTATTCCTAATTTTTTCCGGAATGAAATCCCAGATATGGAAATATTATTTTATTTATCATCCTCTTTAGCAAATCTTTTGTTAGCCACCTGAATAATCTGAGGTCCAGAAATCCAAATTGGGATTTCTGAATGTGCAAAAAGAGATTGCTGTTGTTGTGACCTGCCAGTGGCCAGCAGAGCTGGCGGCAGATTTGGACAGTGAGGAGGTTGGGGAGGATTATGGGCCAGTCCTGGAGTCTGGGGAAGGCTCTGACGAAGGCTCTGCATCGGAGGCAGGGATGGGGACAGGGCCATCCGACAGTTATCAGCTGCCTTCGGAGTTGGAGATCAGTGGGGAAGAAGAACAGCTGGAGCCTGTTCCCAGTGTGCGCATGCACAGAGCTGCCAGACGAAGGGAACAGCTGAGGAACAAGGGTCGACTTGGGAGTAAAGGCTCAGGAGGACGGTGAATGGCCCCTCCCATAGGGAATAAAGAGGAGCAAAAGGGGAGTGGGGTTTGCAGGAGGGGAAGAAGAACAGCTGGAGCCTGTTCCCAGTGTGTGCATGCACAGAGCTGCCAGAAGAAGGGAACAGCTAAGGAACAAGGGTCGACTTGGAAGTAAAGCCACAGGTGGACAGTGAATGGCCCCTCCCATAGGGAATAAAGAGGAGCAAAGGGGGAGTGGAGTTTGCAGGAGACAGTTCAATTCATGAGGGTGAAGATCTGTTCCTGATTTCTTGCCAAGTCATTGCTGCTACAGTGTGGCGTTTGGAAGCTATCGGCCTGGCAACTCTTGAAAGACTGTTGGCCGTGACTTTGCTGGAGAGGAATTCACTGTAAACAAAATAAAAAGGTGGTTTTTTTTAGGACGAGGAGTCGGTCAGGACAGCTGCGTTCTCAACAAACATATTTCGTCTTCTCAGCAGGTTCACCAACAAGAAGGATTTCAAAGGCGAAG
Source organism: Notechis scutatus (assembly GCF_049901735.1). Taxonomy (NCBI): domain Eukaryota; kingdom Metazoa; phylum Chordata; class Lepidosauria; order Squamata; family Elapidae; genus Notechis; species Notechis scutatus. The sequence goes on along the minus strand of NC_142014.1, from coordinate 79,838,306 downwards.
CCCGCTTTTCCAAAAATTACGCCGAGAGGCGTTTACAAAGGTTGTATCCTCAGTTGCACCTTCATTCCAGACTAGGTAAGTTGTGGCCTCTTCATGGTTCTAAGGAACTGGGAAATTGTGTGTGTGTGTGTGTGTTGGGGATGGGAAGCGTCGAGGAATCCTAAACATTGACTTTAATCTTACCAATACAGACAACCCTCGACTGAGAACAGTTCATTTAGCGATCGACGTTATGACGGCGCTGAAAAAAGCGACTTCCGACCATTTTTCGAACTCAAGACTGTTGCAGGGGTCACACCATCCACATTTAGACCCTTGGCAACTGACTCGTATTTATGACGGTTGCAGTGTCCCAGGGGTCACGTGTTCCCCTTCTGACTGGCAAAGTCGACGGGGTAGCCCGATTCACTTAACAAACTCCCCTTTCACGACACTCATCCCTTCAGTAATTCGGGGTAGAGTCGGGGCCAGGGGTGGGATTCAAAAATACCAGCAACCGATTCACTGCCCGGTTGCTGGGTGGGCATGGCCATGGTGGGCGTGGCCTACCAAAACTTCGGAGAGGGCCATTTTTCACCTTCCCCAGAGTCCGGAGGCTTACCTCAGGCCTCTGGGAGGAGAAAAACAGTCTCCCCCGGGCTCTGGAGACCCTCTGGAAGCTGGAAACAGGCCCGTTTCCAGACTTCTGGAAGGCCCATTTCACCCCCCCAGAGCCTCCCCCCAGATCCTGCATTTACCTGCATTGAAAATGGGCCACGTGGAGACTCCTGGGAGGGGAGGGGCTGGTTTACCCAAACTGGTCCGAACAGGTAGAATCCCACCCCTGGTTGTGGCAACTGGATGGAGCTGAGCGTTTCCTGGCCGGATGCCTTTCCCGACACCACATGGGAGTTCACAGCAGATTTTTTTTTTTTTTCTCTTTGCACCCGGGGAGAGAGAAATATTTGCCGCTAGCTAGGATTGAACTCTCAACCTTCTGAACGGGAGGCGATTAGCTTCACCGCTAGGCAGGGGTGGGATTCTACCAGTTCTCACCTATTCGCTAGAACCGGTTGTTAACATTCTAAGCAGTTCGGAGAACCGGTTGTTAGAAGAAATTACTGGGCTAATCCTGTAAGGAAGGCAGGAAGGAAACATTCTGGTGTTGCTTACAGAAACTGCTTCTCCGTTAACCCTCATTACATTCTTGACAGGATTAGACTTCCTGTCTCTGGAACTTCTCTGGAGTTTTTCTTTCCCCCTTTGCTGGTACTTTACTTGTTTGGAGTGACCATTCAAAGTTACAATGGCACTGAAAAAAGTGACTTATGACCTTTTTTCACACTTACGACTGTTGCAGCATCGCCACAGTCATGAGAGGCCAGGCGAGGAGATGCGTGCCTCGATGTGAGTGATATTGAGTTGGCCACACCCAGCCAATAAGATGACCACCAAGCCATGCCCACCCAGTCACATGACCACCAAGCCACACCCACCACCTAAGCCACACCCACAGAACCAGTTGTTAAAAAATTTGAATCCCACCCCTGCCGCGAGACCCGCACGCCGCTCCCAGAATCACCGGACAATCGGGTGACTAATTTAAGGACGGCGGCGATCCACTTAACAAACGTCGCGAGGAAAGCCATACAACAGGGCAAAAGTCGCTCGACACATTTCTCGCTCAGTTGCCTTCGTAAGTCGAGGACTACCTGCACACAGAGTTCGCGTAGTCATTTTCCCGCTTTTTTTCCTTGCAGATGATTTGAAAGATCAGCCCCTTCCGAGGATTGAAGGATGGTCTGCCGCGAAGTTTCAGTGGGAGCCTCTCACCCTTTCCTGCCTGACCGAAATGAAACCCACATTTATCGTCCCCGGAGAAGACGGCTTTAGACACGGGAACGCCCCTCTCTGGATTGTAAATAACTCAGTGGTATTAAATTCCCCCTAGTAAAATCTTAGCTCAGTGACTGCATTCTGCAAGGTTGGTTTCTCTGTGATGCGGAGAGTTTGGTTCCTACCGAGGGGCGGGGGGGAACTGTGGCCCTTTGATGACTGGTGGACTTCCACTCCCAGAATTCCTGAGCCAGCCTCTTTGGCTCAGAAATTCTGGGAGTTGGAGTCCACAAGTCATCAAAGGGTTGTAAAAGGGGGCCCTGCTGGCTCAGGAATTCTGGGAGTTGAAGTCCACAGGTTGTAAAGGGGGCCATGCTGGCTCAGGAATTCTGGGAGTTGGAGTCCAATTCTGGGAGTTGGAGTCCATGCTGGCTCAGGAATTCTGGGAGTTGAAATCGACAGGTTGTTAAAGGGGCCATGCTGGCTCAGGAATTCTGGGAGTTGAAGTCCAGAGGTTGTAAAGGGAGCCATGCTGGCTCAGGAATTCTGGGAGTTGAAATCGACAGGTTGTTAAAGGGGCCATGCTGGCTCAGGAATTCTGGGAGTTGAAGTCCACGTGTTGTAAAGGGAGCAATGCTGGCTCAGGAATTCTGGGAGTTGAAGTCCAGAGGTTGTAAAGGGAGCCATGCTGGCTCAGGAATTCTGGGAGTTGAAATCGACAGGTTGTTAAAGGGAGCAATGCTGGCTCAGGAATTCTGGGAGTTGAAATCGACAGGTTGTTAAAGGGGCCATGCTGGCTCAGGAATTCTGGGAGTTGAAGTCCACGTGTTGTAAAGGGAGCAATGCTGGCTCAGGAATTCTGGGAGTTGAAATCGACAGGTTGTTAAAGGGAGCAATGCTGGCTCAGGAATTCTGGGAGTTGAAGTCCACAAATCATAAAGGGGCCGTCCTTCCCCCCCTCTGTAGGAGAAGGTCTTGACCACCAATGGAGCACAATATTTAATGGGAAGGGGGATTCTGGGAAAAAGTCATTCCTGCGCCAGATTTTGATTTTATTCTGGTGGAGTTTGCTTGAACTTTGCTGGCAGTTTAACTGCCAAGTAGAGAAATTGTCCCGCTTTTGCGAGCAGAGAGAATTTTTGTTTCTGTATGGTCCTAGGTGGTCTCTGGGCTTAGTGGCTTTGTTGCAGACATTTCATGACCCAAGGAGGTAATATCATCAGTGCTGAAGGGAGTGGGGTTTGTGGAGGGGAGGAGGAGGAGAGGAGAGGAGGGAGGAAGAAGAGAGAGAGGAGGAGGAGGAGAGGAGGGAGAGGAAGGAGAACTTGTTGGTCTCTTGAACTTGGTGTTTTTGTTGCAGACGTTTCATGACCCAACTAGGTAATAGCATCAGTTCTGAAGGGAGTGGGGTTTGTGGAGGGGAGGAGGAGAAGAGGAGAGGAGGGAGGAGGAAGAGGAGGAGGAGAGGAGGGAGAAGAAGGAGAACTGTAGAGTCCTTGTTGGTCTCTTGAACTTGGTGTTTTTGTTGCAGATGTTTCATGACCCAACTAGGCAATATCAGCAGTGTTGAAGGGGGTGGGGTTTAGGGAATGGGGTTTGTGGAGAGGAGGACAACTGTGGAGTCCTTGGTGCTCTCTGAGCTTGATGACTTTCCTGCAGATGTTTCATGACCCAGCTAGGTAACATCATCAGTGCTAGAAGGAGTGGCATTTTCTCTCAGTTAATATACAAGTGGGTTGCCCTGTTAGCATTGGTTGGGGTAGCCTTGGTGGCTCCTGGGTTAGGTTGTTGTTTACCAACAATCAAGCAGGAAACATTACCTCAATCAAGGAACTACAAATCTTTGTCTGTCAGACATTAAACAACAACCTTAGGCATGAAAGCCGGCTGGGTTCCTTTGGGCCAAACCCCAGGAGATGGTGAGTTCTAGTCCCACCTTAGATATGAAAGCCAGCTGGGTGACGTATGAATTATGATTAAGTGAACACTGCAACAGTCGTAAATGTGAAAAACTCATAAGGCCCTTTTCCCAATGCTTTTATAACTTTCAACAGTCGCTAAATGAATTGTTGTACGCTGAGGGCTACCTCTACATTGACAAACAGTCCCCGGTAGACATACCATCCGAAGACACAGATTGCAAAATTGACTTTATTAGGTGCTTAGAAAGGAAGGAACAAACCATATTCCTAGCAAGCCAGGATGTACCATGTTGGCTGGTTTACGCCTGCATCATCAGGTTAGGCTGAAGAAGCCGGGATAGTCTTGGGTAGAGGGGGTCAGTATTCTTGGTCATCTTCAGCGTCAGATCTACAAAGCCTCGTATCTTGTCCGACTTCTTCGTAATCCTTCTCCAGAGCCGCCAGATCTTCTCGGGCTTCCGCAAACTCTCCTTCCTCCATGCCCTCGCCCATATACCAGTGGATGAAAGCTCGCTTGGCGTACATGAGGTCGAACTTGTGGTCCAGACGGGCCCAGGCCTCGGCGATCGCCGTGGTGTTGCTGAGCATACAGACGGCCCGCTGGACTTTTGCCAGGTCTCCTCCGGGCACCACGGTGGGTGCCTGGTAGTTGATGCCCACTTTGAAGCCGGTCGGGCACCAGTCGACAAACTGGATGGACCGCCGGGTTTTGATGGCCGCGATGGCCGCGTTGACGTCCTTCGGCACCACGTCTCCCCGGTACAAGAGGCAACACGCCATGTATTTGCCCCGCCGTGGGTCGCACTTGACCATCTGGTTGGAGAACTCAAAGCAGGCATTGGTGATCTCCGGCACTGACAGCTGCTCGTGGTAGGCTTTTTCGGCCGAGATGATGGGGGCGTACGTGGTCAGGGGGAAGTGGATGCGGGGGTACGGCACCAGGTTGGTCTGGAATTCGGTGAGGTCAACGTTCAGGGCCCCGTCGAATCTCAAAGAAGCAGTGATGGAGGAGACAATCTGCCCGATGAGACGGTTGAGGTTCGTGTAGGTTGGGCGTTCGACGTCCAGGTTTCGGTTGCAGATGTCGTAGATGGCTTCATTGTCCACCATGAAGGAACAGTCCGAGTGCTCCAGGGTGGTGTGGGTGGTCAGGATGGAGTTGTACGGCTCCACCACGGCGGTCGAAATCCGTGGCGCAGGATACACGGAGAACTCAAGCTTAGCTTTCTTTCCAAAGTTTACCGAAAGTTGTTCCATCAGGAGAGACGTGAATCCTGAACCCGTGCCTCCTCCGAAGCTATGGAAGAGCAGAAACCCTTGGAGGCCACTGCATTGCTCGGCCTGGAAGAGAAGACCTTAGTTTGAGTTCCTTGTAGGATTTGGGCATGAAGCATTTGAGACACGCTGGCAAAAAGTTTCTCTCTCTCCCTCTCTCTCTCTCTCTCTCTCTCTCTCTCTCTGTTAATCAGGGAGATGAATAGATGTCTGTCACACCTATTCATCTCCGCCCCCTGCCTTTTATCCCCAGAGCTTGGGCGGGGCTTCGCTACCAGTGGTGGCTCTTTTGTCCCAAGGACCAGCCCATAGATTTCCACTGCTCTCCTCTCCTTTGCCTTCTACACACTGGACACTGTGTCAGGCACTGTACCCAGCTGTTCCTCCTCTTCCTCATCAGCCACCTCTCAGACCTGGGGCTGTTGACTCTCCATCATAGGGTTGACAGACAGCCCAGGCTCTGCCCCCCTCTGTTTATCACAGGTCGTAGGTCAGGGAGTTTAGCCTTCACTGGTAGGGATGGTGGTACGAGATCCTACTTAAATACTACATTGGACCAGGAAGTGCAAGATGGTCCTTGGGATACAACCTTTATGACCTGTCCTTCCTGGGTCAAAAACAGTGGTCGGGTTGAGGATGGAGATTACCCAGAGGTTCCTAAATTACAGCTGTTCATTGACAAGGAGAGACTCCACAACAAATTGGAAAATTGTTGGGTTAGGAAGAAGAACACCAGGTTGAAGTCATCATCAAGGCTGGCCTATATCGGGATTAGTGTTTGTCAAATTTGGGGATTTTAAGATGGGTTGGACTTCAATTCCCAGAATTCCCCAGCCAGAATATGATGAATTCTGGGAGCTGAAGTCCACCCGTTTTAAAATTCTCAACGTTGACCAATATGGCTGTCGAGCAGGGGTGTCAAACTCAAGGGCCGTGAGGTGCTTAGATCCGGACCCACAGGGCCATCCTGGAAATATCCAGGGACCGGCCCACAGTGTCTCTGGCAGCTAAAATGGGCTGCACGCACTCCCCGTGCCTTGTTTTCACTCTCCATGGCCTCCTGCAGCACTCTGCCTCCTGAAACTGGGCCGAAAACAGGCTGAAAATGGCAGAAAAATGGGCCAAAAAAATAGGCCCAAAGCAAGTCAACCAGGATAACACTTCCATCTATACACTTCTTCTTCAACTGTCATGTCACCCTGAGCTAGCAACCAGTGCTTCGGCCTGTTCCCACAACCTGCTCGACTAGGCTAATAACAGGATTGGGATTTTTGAGGTTCAATGGGTTGTATGAACCAGGTCATTCTGGGAAAACAAATGTAGTGTCAGGATTCCGGCGATTGCCCTCATTGAACCAGGAGCCTCGAGCCAAACTTCAAAAGAAACCAAAAGATTTGTTAGGAGCAACATGTCCGGCATTAACCTGTATGAAGCCAACTCTGGCATCAGTGGTGGTATTCTACCGGTTTGGCCCAGTTCTGCCGAGCCGGTAGCGGAGACCTACCTGCCTGCCCGGGTTCCCATATGCACCTTTGTCCTCTGAATTTGAAGCGCAGCTGCTTTGCGCGGCACAGTAGCTGCTGAAGCGACCGGGATCATGCAGGCTTGGAGGAGGTGAGTTAGAACGCCTTTGTGCCTGCACAAAGTGTGCATTTGGCATGCGCGTGCGTGCAAAGTATGCGCGCATGCGCAAAGCGCGCCCACCAAGCCACGCCCACCAAACCGGGGGTAAAAATATTTGAATCCCACCACTGTCTGGCATGCGTAATTTACAGTCCCTTGCGGCCCTGTTTCCCCCTTCCTCCCTGGGGATGTCATAAATCAAATCCTCCAACTGAAGCACCTTCCCAGGCTGGGTGTCATCCATCACATTCTCCAATAAAGGATTTTTGTGGGCAAAAGACCCTTAGTTACAATCTTTGTAAGATAAGTGTTGGGATGTACTTGTGGTTTTAAACTGCAGCACTTTTAAAGATAATGGTGGAATGTACTTAGAACATAGAATAACAGAGTTGGAAGGGACCTTGGAGGTCATCTAGTCCAACCCCCTGCCATACTGCTCTTTCAGATTTCCGCCCCCTCACCCTCTTGTTTATGGCAAATCTAAAACAGGCATAGGCATGCTTTCTGATTTGACCCATACAAGTTCACATTCCATCAATGTTCCATCCAGGATGCTACTCCTAAGAATCAAAAGTCTGGGATGGTGGGAATTCACAACACCTGGAGACCTAGCGTCCTCAGAGCAGTCTTCCCCAACTCAATAAGACTACAATATCCCATAATTCTCAACCATGACATGGGAACGATGGGAGCGGAGCCCAGGGAGAAATCTTGAAGGACTGCAGCTGCATTGCTTCCGCACACGTCTTTTCTCTGAAAGCCACAGGAAATCCAACAACACCCCTGTAAGGTAGACCGGCTGGTTCAAAGACGATGAGATTTGCCATCAAACCGGCATTTGATCTGGATCTTCCAAGTTCTAGATCTGAACTACGATGCTACCCTAGCCCTTCCTGTTTTTAATTCCAAAGGAACACCGGAGAACCGCCTTGGCCCCAGCGCTGTCTACCTGAGGAGGCGAGGGAGCCCGGCGTGCAACTTACCATTTTGCGAATCCTTTCCAGCACGTTGTCGATAATTTCTTTGCCAACGGTGTAGTGGCCTCGGGCATAATTGTTGGCGGCATCTTCTTTGCCACTGATCAGCTGCTCAGGGTGAAAGAGGGAGCGAAAGGTCCCACAGCGGATTTCGTCTGTAGAGAAAGGGATATAGGACTGTGGTGGCTAACCTTGTGGGGCTCCTGTGCCCAAAATTGTGTGTGTGCTTGCACACGCGCGCTTGCATGCTAGCACCCAGAAGGCAATGCGCGCCACCCCACGCCCCCTATGCATGCGTGCGCAATCCCCCACCCGCCCACCTACCCTAGCGCCCCCTTACCTGCACTGCACATCACAGCTGATTTTCAGACAGTTTGAGGCCTTTTCGGCATCCCGGAGGCTTGAGGAAGGCTTCGTCAGGCTTTGCAGGCGAAAACTAGGCCGTTTCATCACTTCCGGTATTTCCGGGAAAAACAGGAAGTGATGAAACGGGCCTAGTTTTCGCCCTGCAAAGCCTGCAGAAGCCTTCCTCAAGCCTTTGGGAGGCCGAAAAAGCCCTCAAACCTGCCCAAAATCAGCTGTGAGGTGCGCGCATGCGCAGTGAGGTAAGTTTGCCTGCAGCTTCTGTGCCGGCACAAATGGCTCTGCATGCCATTTGTGGCGCATGCCTGCCATAGGTTCGCCATCACGGCTATAGGAGATTAACAACCTCAAGCCAGTCTCGAGAGCAAACTACCCAGGTAGCTCACACACCACACACTGCAATTGTCACCTGCCACCTCCTGCTTGGGCTCTGCTAATGCTCGGCGCCAGTCTGCCATGTACACCTGGGGTGGAGGTGAGGTGTGGGAGGACTGGATGGGATGGGGGAGGGGGGAGGATTTGAAGGGAAACAAAGAGTTCACTGTATCTGCCTGAGATGAGACGCCACTTCAAGATAGAATGGCTGGGGGAACGGGACACAGCTGCGTACCAATCCACCCTTGAAGTGTCCGTTCTGGCTTTGCATTATTGTCCAGGTAGTCCTTGACTTACAAAAGTTCATTTAGCGATCGTTCAGAGTTACAACAGCACCAAAAAATGTGACCAACGACCGTTTGTCACACTTACGACCTTGGCACCCATCCCTGTGGCCTGGTGATGAAAAGTCGGGCGCTTGGCAACTGACTCGTATTAATAATGGTTGCAGTGTCTCAAGGTCATGTGATGCCCTTTGGCCACCTTCTGACATCCTTCCTTCCATCCATCCAATCCTTTCCATCCTTTCCATCCATCCATCCTTCCATTCTTCCTTTCCATCCACTCATCCATCCATCCTTTCCAGCCATCAATGCTTCCTTTCTTCCTTCTTTCCTTCCCTTCTAGCTGTCAGTCTTCCAACCATCCATCCATCCCATCCCTCTAGCCAGCCAGCCAGCCTTCCAGCCATCAACCCATCCATCCATCCATCCATGCTTCCAACCTTCCTTCCTTCCATCTATCCATCAATCCTTCCACCCATCCTTTCCATCCATCCATCCATGCTTCCAACTTTCCTTCCTTACCTCTTCCTTCCTTCCACCTATCCATCCATCCATCCATCCATCCTTCCATCCATCCAACCTTCCTTTCTTCCATCCATCCATCCTTTCCATCCATCCATGCTTCCAACTTTCCTTCCTTCCATCTATCCATCAATCCTTCCACCCATCCTTTCCATCCATCCATCCATGCTTCCAACCTTCCTTCCTTACCTCTTCCTTCCTTCCACCTATCCATCCATCCATCCATCCATCCATCCTTCCATCCATCCAACCTTCCTTTCTTCCATCCATCCATCCTTTCCATCCATCCATGCTTCCAATCTTCCTTCCTTCCATCTATCCATCAATCCTTCCACCCATCCTTTCCATCCATCCATCCATGCTTCCAACCTTCCTTCCTTACCTCTTCCTTCCTTCCACCTATCCATCCATCCATCCATCCAACCTTCCTTCCTTCCATCCCATCAATCCTTCCATCCATCCTTTCCATCCATCCATCCATCCATGCTTCCAACCTTCCTTCCTTCCACCCATCCATCCATCCATCCTTCCATCCATCCTTCCATCCATCCATCCATCCATCCTTTCCATCCATCCATCCATCCATCCATGATTCCAGCCTTCCTTCCTTCCATCCATCAATGCTTCCAACTTTCCTTCCTTCCTTCCTTCCTTCTTTCCTTCCTTCCATCCATCCATCAATCCTTCCATCCATCCTTTCCATCCTTCCATCCATCCATGATTCCAGCCTTCCTTCCTTCCTTCCATCCATCCATCCATGCTTCCATCTTTCCTTCCTTCTTTCCTTCCTTCCTTCCATCAATCCATCCATCCTTTCCATTCATCCATGCTTCCAACCTTCCTTCCATCCATCCATCCTTCCATCCTTCCATCCATCCATCCTTTCCATCCTTCCATCCATCAATGCTTCCAACTTTCCTTCCTTCCTTCCTTCCTTCCTTCCTTTCTTCCTTCCCTTCCTTCCTTCCTTCCTTCCTTCCTTCCTTCCTTCCTTCCTCCCTCCCCCTCCCTCCCTCCCTCCCTCCCTCCCCTCCCACCCACTCACCCCCCCACCCACCCACCCACCCAGTACCTATGACTGTTGGTTCCAGATCTATGAACACAGTTCGGGGGACATGTTTCCCAGCCCTCGTCTTGCAAAAAAAGGTCTCAAACGAATCATTGGTTTGGCTTGGCTCATTGGTTTTCAGGATGGTCCCATCTGGCAAAATGCCGTGTTCCAGGCAATACAGCTCCCAGCATCCGTTCCCCATTTGGACCCCGGCCTGACCGATGTGGATGGAAAGACACTCCCTCTGGAAGAGAGAGAGAGAGAGAGACAAACAGACAGTGTGACACCACGGGTCCCATCAAGCAGGGGGCCCCCAACCATGGCAACGGGAAGACTTGTGGACTTCAACTCCCAGAATTCTCCAAATTCTCAAGACAATTGGGGAATTCTGGGAGTTGAAATCCAGCCATCTTTGAATTCTTGAGATAGCTGGGGAATTCTGGGAGTTGAAGTCCCCCCGTCTCTGAGTTCTTGAGATAGCTGGGGAATTCTGGGAGTTGAAGTCCCCCCGTCTCTGAGTTCTTCAGGTAGCTGGGGAATTCTGGGAGTTGAAGTCCCCCGTCTCCGAGTTCTTGAGGTAGCTGGGAATTCTGGGAGTTGAAGTCCCCCGTCTCTGAGTTCTTGAGGTAGCTGGGGAATTCTGGGAGTTGAAGTCCCCCCGTCTCCGAGTTCTTGAGGTAGCTGGGGAATTCTGGGAGTTGAAGTCCCCCCATCTCCGAGTTCTTGAGTTAGCTGGGGAATTCTGGGAGTTGAAGTCCCCGTCTCTGAGTTCTTGAGGTAGCTGGGGAATTCTGGGAGTTGAAGTCCCCCCGTCTCCGAGTTCTTGAGGTAGCTGGGGAATTCTGGGAGTTGAAGTCCCCCTGTCTCTGAGTTCTTGAGGTAGCTGGGGAATTCTGGGAGTTGAAGTCCCCCGTCTCCGAGTTCTTGAGGTAGCTGGGGAATTCTGGGAGTTGAAGTCCCCCCGTCTCTGAGTTCTTCAGGTAGCTGGGGAATTCTGGGAGTTGAAGTCCCCCCGTCTCCGAGTTCTTGAGGTAGCTGGGGAATTCTGGGAGTTGAAGTCCCCCCGTCTCTGAGTTCTTGAGGTAGTTGGGGAATTCTGGGAGTTGAAGTCCCCCCGTCTCTGAGTTCTTCAGGTAGCTGGGGAATTCTGGGAGTTGAAGTCCTCCCCGTCTCTGAGTTCTTCAGGTATCTGGGGAATTCTGGGAGTTGAAGTCCCCCCGTCTCTGAGTTCTTCAGGTAGCTGGGGAATTCTGGGAGTTGAAGTCCCCCCGTCTCTGAGTTCTTGAGGTAGCTGGGGAATTCTGGGAGTTGAAGTCCCCCCGTCTCTGAGTTCTCGAGGTAGCTGGGGAATTCTGGGAGTTGAAGTCCCCTGCCTCTGAGTTCTCGAGGTAGCTGGGGAATTCTGGGAGTTGAAGTCCCCCCGTCTCTGAGTTCTTGAGGTAGCTGGGAATTCTGGGAGTTGAAGTCCCCCGTCTCTGAGTTCTTGAGGTAGCTGGGGAATTATGGGAGTTGAAGTCCCCCCGTCTCCGAGTTCTTGAGGTAGCTGGGGAATTCTGGGAGTTGAAGTCCCCCGTCTCTGAGTTCTTGAGGTAGCTGGGGAATTCTGGGAGTTGAAGTCCCCGTCTCTGAGTTCTTGAGGTAGCTGGGGAATTCTGGGAGTTGAAGTCCCCCCTGTCTGAGTTCTTGAATTAACTGGGGAATTCTGGGAGTTGAAGTACCCCCGTCTCTGAGTTCTTGAGGTAGCTGGGGAATTCTGGGAGTTGAAGTCCCCCGTCTCTGAGTTCTTGAGGTAGCTGGGGAATTCTGGGAGTTGAAGTCCCCCCGTCTCTGAGTTCTTGAGGTAGCTGGGGAATTCTGGGAGTTGAAGTCCCCGTCTCCGAGTTCTTGAGGTAGCTGGGGAATTCTGGGAGTTGAAGTCCCCCCGTCTCTGAGTTCTTGAGGTAGCTGGGGAATTCTGGGAGTTGAAGTCCCCCCGTCTCCGAGTTCTTGAGATAGCTGGGGAATTCTGGGAGTTGAAGTCCCCCCCGTCTCCGAGTTCTTGAGGTAGCTGGGGAATTCTGGGAGTTGAAGTACCCCGTCTCTGAGTTCTTGAGGTAGCTGGGGAATTCTGGGAGTTGAAGTCCCCCTGTCTGAGTTCTTGAGTTAGCTGGGGAATTCTGGGAGTTGAAGTACCCCCCGTCTCTGAGTTCTTGAGGTAGCTGGGGAATTCTGGGAGTTGAAGTACCCCCCGTCTCTGAGTTCTTGAGGTAGCTGGGGAATTCTGGGAGTTGAAGTCCCCCGTCTCCGAGTTCTTGAGGTAGCTGGGGAATTCTGGGAGTTGAAGTCCCCCCGTCTCTGAGTTCTTGAGGTAGCTGGGGAATTCTGGGAGTTGAAGTCCCCCCCGTCTCCGAGTTCTTGAGATAGCTGGGGAATTCTGGGAGTTGAAGTCCCCCCCGTCTCCGAGTTCTTGAGGTAGCTGGGGAATTCTGGGAGTTGAAGTACCCCGTCTCTGAGTTCTTGAGGTAGCTGGGGAATTCTGGGAGTTGAAGTCCCCCTGTCTGAGTTCTTGAGTTAGCTGGGAATTCTGGGAGTTGAAGTACCCCCCGTCTCTGAGTTCTTGAGGTAGCTGGGGAATTCTGGGAGTTGAAGTACCCCCCGTCTCAGAGTTCTTGAGGTAGCTGGGGAATTCTGGGAGTTGAAGTCCCCCCGTCTCCGAGTTCTTGAGGTAGCTGGGGAATTCTGGGAGTTGAAGTCCCCCCGTCTCTGAGTTCTTGAGGTAGCTGGGGAATTCTGGGAGTTGAAGTCCCCCCGTCTCCAAGTTCTTGAGGTAGCTGGGGAATTCTGGGAGTTGAAGTACCCCCCCGTCTCCGAGTTCTTGAGGTAGCTGGGGAATTCTGGGAGTTGAAGTCCCCCCGTCTCCGAGTTCTTGAGGTAGCTGGGGAATTCTGGGAGTTGAAGTCCCCCCGTCTCCGAGTTCTTGAGGTAGCTGGGGAATGCTGGGAGTTGAAGTCCCCCCGTCTCCGAGTTCTTGAGGTAGCTGGGAATTCTGGGAGTTGAAGTCCCCCCGTCTCCGAGTTCTTGAGGTAGCTGGGGAATTCTGGGAGTTGAAGTCCCCCCGTCTCCGAGTTCTTCAGGTAGCTGGGGAATTCTGGGAGTTGAAGTCCCCCCGTCTCCGAGTTCTTCAGGTACCTGGGGAATTCTGGGAGTTGAAGTCCACCCACGTTCAAGTTGCCAAGGTTGGAGACCATGGCCATAAGGAACTGACATGAAATACCCCTCCAACCTCCCCTCTATTTAATGAACCTGGATAGTTATTCCATAGCTGATAGGCACCAGAGGGACAGTAAAAGAAACTGGGAAATTAAGCATCTTCCACGTTGTTTTCTTCTAATTCTTTCTCTTCTGTCTTCTGATGTTTCAAACTAAGGAAGTGTTTCTCAAACTTAGCCACTTTAAGGTGGGTGGACTTCAATTCCCAGCATCCCCCCAGCCAGCGGGCTTTAAGACCTATGGACTTCAATTCCCAGCATCCCCCAGCCAGCGGGCTTTAAGACCTATGGACTTCAATTCCCAGAATCCCCCAGCCAGCGGGCTTTAAGACCTATGGACTTCAATTCCCAGCACCCCCCAGCCAGCGGGCTTTAAGACCTATGGACTTCAATTCCCAGAATTCCCCCAGAGCCAGTAGTAAGCTAGCTGACGACCACACCAATTTAAAAATGGCTGAGTTGCCTGGGGAATTCTGGGAGTTGAAGTCCATCCATCTTAAAAGTTACCAGGTTGGAAAACACTGTTGTAGGGACAAAAGTCTTACACCCATGAGGATTTATTTAATCACTGGAGGATTTCAAGAAGAGATTGGGCAGCCACTTGTCTGAAACGGTATAGGGTCTCCTGCTAGAGCAAGGGGGTAGGACTAGATGACCTCCAAGGTCCCTTCCAACTTGGTTACTCAATTTTCAATCTTCTTTCAGCTTAAGACTTCCAGGTTTTTCAATTCCTCTTCCCCTAATTTGGGCACAACAGCGACTGGTGTCAATCCACGAGAGAGAAACCTGGGTGGTCTTATTATGTCTTTCAAGCAGGGAGTCTGGATTGTAAAACCCACCTCCTCAAAATGTTCCCGAATGTTAACTCCCAATGGAACAACTTGCCCTCCAGAAGTTGTGAATTCTCCAACTGGAAGTTTTTAAGAAGAGATTGGACAACCATTTGTCTGAAGTGGTGTAAGTTTTCCTGCCTAGGCAGGGGGTTGAGCCAGAAGACCTCCAAGGTCCCTTCCAACTCTATTATTCTGTTATTCCTTTTCCTTCCTTCCTTCCTTCCTTCCTTCCTTCCTTCCTTCCTTCCTTCCTTCCTTCCTTCCTTCTTCTTTCCTTCTTTCCTTCCTTCTTTCCTCCCTCCTTCCCTTCCTCCCTTCCCTCCTTCCTTCCTTTCTCCTCCTTCCCTCCCTCCTTCCCTTCCTTCCTTTTCTCCCTCCCTTCCTTCCTTCTCCATCACTGGGAGTTTTAAAGTAGAGATTGGACATCCGTTTGTCTGAAATGGCATAGGGTTTCCTGCCTAAGCAGGGGGTTGGACTAGAAGACCTCCAAGGTCCCTTCCAACTCTGTTATTCTGCTATTCTTCCTTCCTTCCTTCCTTCCTCCCTCCCTCCCTCCTTTCCTTCCTTTCCTTTCCTCCCTCCCTCCTTTCCTTCCTTTCCTCCCTCCCTCCCTTCTTTCCCTCCTTCTTTCCTTTCCTCCCTTCCTCCTTCCCTTCATTCCTTCCTTCCTTTCATCCCTCCCTCCCTTCTCCATCACTGGAGGTTTTTAAGAACAGACTGGACCACCATTTGTCTGAAGTTGTGTAGGGTTTACCTGCCTAAGCAGGGGGTTGGGCTAGAAGACCTCCGAGGTCCCTTCCAACTCTATGATTCTATTCTACCATCCATGACCTGCTGGGGGCCCCACAGCCAGCAACGCTAAGATTAAAATGTTCTTTCGTGCTCCTGACTAACCATTATTGTATTTATTAAATTTTTATCCCACCTTTATTACTTGATAAGGGATTCAAGATACCAAACAAGACACGTTTTCACGGGCAAATGTATGCCAACCCCCAGCACAAACCTCCTTTCCCCAACTTATGTTATAGCTTAGTTCATTCTACAATCGCTCAGGTGCCTTCTGAAATTACATACCATGGTGAGAAAACACACACACACTTCCGTCTTCTTCTCCTCTTCTTCTTTTTTTCTGGATGTAAGAACTCCTTACTCGGCGCTCTGCTTTCTGCCTGGGAATTTTATAAGAGGAGTGGAAACGGCCACAGCTGTAAAGAGGCCCCAATTTAAGAGCACAGCGCTCTTTTGCGAGAAGCGTTTGGCTGCAGTCACCCGACAGGCTACATCGGGCTTACAAGGGGTTGGAGAATTTAGGGGGTTCCTTGAGATGTGGGAACCCAGCTATCGCTTTTTTTGTTGGGTTTTTTAAAATGTCATTATGGTGTGTTTTTTTTTTAAAAAAAAATCTTACTAATATTTTTTTAATTGTTTAATGTGTGGTTAGTTAGCTAGCACTGATGATGTTCCCTAGTTTGGTAATGAGATGCCTATAAGGAAACCACTAAGCTCAGAGATCAAGGACCCCATTGTCCTCCTCCTCCTCCTCCTCCTCCTCCTCCTCCTCCTCCTCCTCCTCCTCCTTCTTCTTCTTCTTCTTCTTCTTCTTCCTCCTCCTCCTCCTCCCTCCTCCTCCTCCTCCTCCTCCTCCTCCTCCTCCTCCTCCCACAAACCCCATTCCCTTGTAGCACTGATGATGTTCCCTAGTTGGGTCATGAAACGTCTACAAGGAAACAAACAAGCTCAGAGAACACCAAGGACCCCACAGTCTTCCTCTTCCTCTTCTTCCTCCTCCTCTTCTTCTTCCTCCTCCTCCTTGCAAACCCCACTTCCTAGCACTGATGATGTTCCCTAGTTGGGTCATGAAAGGTCTGCAAGGAAACCCACCAAGTCCAGAGATCCTCCCTGTGTTATTAGCTGCCTCAAATCCCATTTGTGAGATGTGTGATCATCTCAATCAATTGAATTAAAAAAACACACACCCAACACAATAAAATTGTCAATTGTGTTGTCAGCTGGGTTATTCTTTATTCAGTTTTCTCTGGTTGATTGGCTGGAGCTACCACATGTGATGTCGCCATTGTGGTTTGCCTGGTTCATTTTAGTGCCCTCGGAATCAAAGACCACGATCCTCATCAAGGCTTGTAGGATTGAGTTGTAGGCATCGCTTCTCAGAAGTCCTGTCTGCGGTTGGCTTCACACATGATGTGTAATCCATGGTTTGGTTCATCCTAGTTTTGTGAAGGAAGAAGAATTCGGCTGAGTTTTCTCAATGAGCCAGAAAGCCATAAATATGGTTTGTGAACTATGGTTGCTTGAGGCACACAGCCCCCTGAGGTGAAGCCAACCAGGTTAGATTAAGGTTTAGTGGACAGTGTGAACCAGGCCTGCCTCTGGTGTGAGAAAATGAGATAAATAGGATCTCATGTGGACCTGGCAGTGTTCACCCAACATGCTTAACCAGGTTAATGGCAGACTTAGCATTTCCACAATCGGCTAAACCTGGTTAGTTTTAGCTTTGGGTTTGTGACTAGGTGGGTTGTGAGATATCTGGCATGTTGGGGTAGTTTACGGTTTAGGGGACTCCCAGAATTCCTCAGCTGGCTGGCTGGGGAATTCTGGGACTTGAAGTCCACCAGTCTTAAAGTGCCAAAGTTGGACACCTGGGTTTAATGTATTGTGTGAAGCTGGAAAATGACTTAGTTAAATGGGTTAAGTATGTTGTTACTTAACATTGTTTACTGGAAGTTGCTCCCACTGATTTCTAATTTGTTGACGGAAGAATCCAGCGAAATACTTGAGTGTGATTTAATTAAGTGGAACACATTTTCTTCTCCTTAGTTGTTCCTCAAATAATTACAACAAGCCAGGGCAGAAAAAAGAAAGTGTGGAAATAGTTGTGTATCTCCTTACTTGAGTCTCCTTTGTGAGAATGGGTGGCTGTATAAATTTGATAGAGAGAGAGAGAGAGAGAGAGAGAGAGAGAGAGAGAGAGGGGAGAGAGAGAGAGATGATATAGAAAGATTGATGATATAGATAGATAGATAGATAGATAGATAGATAGATAGATAGATAGACAGATAGACAGATAGATGATTGATAGATGATATAGAGAGATGATTGGTATATAGTCAGATGATTGTTAATGATTGATAGATGATACATAGATGATAGGTAGATAGATAATGATGGATGATAGACAGACAGACAGACAGCAATAGCAATAGCATTTAGTTTTATATACAGTTTCACTGTGCCATCATGGCAAAGAGAGAGAGGGAGGGAGGATAGAGAAATGATAGATATAGATAGAATGATAGATGATATAGATGATAGATAGAAGGATGGAAGGAAGGAAGGAAAGAATTGATGGATGATAGAGAAAGATATGATATAGATAAAGATAGATATCTATAGATAAATATTGATAGCAGATGACAGAGATAGATGATAGCTAGATAGCTAGACAGCTTGATAGATGATAGATAAATATGATAGCTAGCTAGATGATAACTAAATAGATGATAGATAGATAGATAGATAGATATAGCTAGATGACAGCTAAATAGAAGATAGATGATGATAGATAGATATTGGCTAGATGGAAATAAGGAGGAATTAAGTCAGAACAGTTACTTATCAGTTAAACAGCTTGTCAGTTGTAGCTGTGGGTGCTCCTTTGTTGGAGGGATTCAAGAAAAGTTGGGACAACGAACCTGGATGATGTAAGGTCTCCTACTTTGAGCAGGGGGTTGGACTACAAGGCCCCCAAGGTCCCTTGCAGCCCCATGGATTCTATGGTTCCACGATCTTGCAGGTTTAACCTGCCTACAGTCCGCTCCTGTTGTCAAGCTCTTCACATAATCAAAACACAAGTCTCAAAGTTGGATTCGCACGACCCATTTCCCCACCACGTTATCCAATTAACCCACATTCTAGATTCCAGTAAGAGACGGAACCACAATACTATCCTGAGGTTGCCGAACTGCGTGCAAGAAAACCGAAGCCTCATTTAAAGCGATTTTGACTCTTCTGCACGAGGCCCGGCCAAAAAATTGTCTGCGGAAATCTGGAATTTAAAGGTCGGGACCTCAAAACTTACAATTTACGTTTTGGAAAACGGGAGTTTTTCTCATAAATTCAGGGAATGTTTTGGGGTTTGTTTGTTTTTTTTGAGCAGGGAGTGTAAATTAGGAGAAAGCTGGAATGCTCATGTTGGAAGAATTATCCTTCTGGGTTCAGTTCCAAGTGGGGGAAAAGACACTGGAAACATGGAGGCTTCTTTGGAAAGTTGGTTTAATGGTGGACAGGACCGCGTGCCGAAGTGAGAAGGACAACCACGTGCTTCAAGATGTTGGGTGAAGGAAAAGAAAGCCCAAGATGCTGAGAGACCCTTAGTTATCTACCAGTGGTGGCTAACCTTTTGGTGCTCCTGTGCCAAAAATTATGTGTGCACTTCTGCGCCAGCACCCAGAAGGCAACGCGCGAAGGTCGTACATTCGGGCCTTGCCGAGTTTGGCCACCCAAACTCAGCTGCCAACATCCAGCGGTCCTCTAGAGCAGTGATCCCCAACCTTTTTACGCCGCGCCGGTACCGCATCAGCTGGGCGCCGCCCGGTGCGGCATCAACTGGGCGCCGCCATCTTTTTGGCGAAAAAGTGCTTCCGGTGACCTCACGGAAGCACTTTTTCATCAAAAAGATGAGCGGCGCTGCCTCGTGAGCTTTTCGGTAGAAATGGCTTTCTACCCGGAAAAGCTCACCGAGCGCTGCGCCGCCATCTTTTTGATGAAAAAGTGCTTCCGTGAGCTTTCTACCCGGAAAAGCTCACCGGAAGCACTTTTTATCAAAAAGATGGCGGCGCCCAGCAACCAGCGGCCCGGTAAGACTTGTTCCTCGGACCGGTACCAGTCCACGGACCGGCGGTTGGGGACCCCTGCTCTAGAGGGCAGCAAAATCTTTTTTTTTGCTTCTCTCTTGGATGCCATCTAGTGACTGCCTAATTCATTTTTGCAGCCTGGATCTAATCCACCTCGCACAGGTAGCCTTGGACTTGCAAGAGTTCATTTAGCGGCCGTTCGAAGTTAACAACGGCACTGAAAAAGGTGACTTATGACTGTTGTTCACAGTTCACAGACCTAAGGCTGGAAGGAACCTTGGAGGACTTCTAGTCCAACCCGCTCCTTGAGCAGGAAAGTCTGTATCAGTGACGGCGAACCTTTTTGTTGTGGCGTGCCGAAAGCGCGCACGCGGGCACCAACACCCGCAATGCAATGGGCCCTCTCCCCTGCGCATGTGCGCACAAGACCCCTTCCCCCACCCCCTTATCAGCACTGCACATGCGTGCGCCTCCCAGATGATTTTTGGCCTATTTGAGGCTTTCTTTTTGCCCTTATGGAGGCTCGAGGGAAGCCTCTGCAGCCTCGGGAGGCCGAAAAACAGGCCCGTTTTGGCACTTCCGGTATTTCCGGAAGGCCTATTTTTTTAAATATTGGAACGACCCATCAGTGCGGGTGGGAGAATACTAGGCCTCGACGTACAGCCACCACGGAGCCCAACATTTCTTGTTGCTCAATGAGACAGTTGTTAAGTGAGGTGGGTTGTTTGCCCCATTTTTACCTGGTTGTTTACAGTAGTTGAGGGAACGGCTTCGGTTGTTAAGTGAGGGACACTATGCTCCAGCGAGTCTGTCTTTCCCAGTTGTGTTTGATGGTCAGAAGACCACCAAAGGGGATTACCTGACCCCCCTGGGACACTGCAACCATCATAAATACGAGTCATTTGCCAAGTGGCTGCCTTGTCCATGTGGGTGGGAGGATTCTTGGAGGTTCTAGGCTGCGGTTTAAAGGGTAAGCCGTGTATATACAGGGACTAATCCCCCCTCCTTTCCAGCACTGATGCTGTTACCTAGTTGGGTCATGAAACGTCTGCAAGATAATCACCCAGCTCAGAGAGCACAATGGACTCTACAGTAGTTTTCCTCCTCCTCCTCCTCCTCCTCCTCCTCCTCCTCCTCCTCCTCTCTCCTCCCTCCTCCTCCTCCTCCCTCCTCCTCCTCCTCCTCCTCCTCCTCCTCTCCTCCTCCTCCTCCTCTCTCCACAAACCCCATTCCCTTTTAGCACTGATGATGTTTCCTGGCTGGGTTCATGAAATGTCTGCAAGATAACCACCATGCTCAGAGAGCACCGAGGACCCCACAGCCCTCCCTCTCCTCTCTTCTTCCTTCCTCTTTCTCCTTCCTTCCTTCCTTCCTTCCTTCCTTCCTTCCTTCCTTCCTTCCTTCCTTCCTTCCTTCCTTCCTTCCTTCCTTCCTTCCTTCCTTCCTTCCTTCCTTCCTTCCTTCCTTCCTTCCTCACTTCCTTCCACAAACCCCACTCCCTTCTAACACTAATGATATTCCCTGGTTGGGTCATGAAATGTTTGCAAAAACCCACCAAGCTCAGAGAACACCAAAACCCCCACAGTCTCCTCCTCCTCCTCCTCCTCCTCCTTCTCCTTCTCCCTCTCCCTCTCCTCTCCTCCTCCTCCTCCTCCTCCTCCCCTCCTCCCCCACAAACCCCCACAAACCCCACTCCCTTCTAGCACTGAGGATGTAACCTAGCTGGGTCAAGAAACATCTGCAAGAAAACCACCAAGCTCAGAGAGCACCAAGGACCCTATAATTCAGAATTCATACGGTGCTTGTGGCAACCAAGCCAATGCTGTGGAAGAAAGAAAGAAAGAAAGAAAGAAAGAAAGAAAGAAAGAAAGAAGAAAGAAAGAAGGAAGGAAAGAAAGAAAGAAAGAAAGAAAGAAAGAAAGAAAGAAAGAAAGAAAGAAAGAAAGAAAGAAAGAAAGAAAGAAAGAAAGAAAGAAAGAAAGAAAGAATTAGAAACTCAAGAGAATTTGCTTTAATTTGGGACCTGCATCACGTGTAAAGCAAGGAACGTTTTTCTCCTTAACATTTTTTAAAAAGTCTCCTAAGTTCCACTTAGCCAAAGTTCTTCGGTGGTGAAGCTTGAGAAGAAGCAGGATGAGAGAGGGAGAGAAAGGAAGGACGAACAAAGCTTCAAAGAGACGGAGAAGAGACGCTCTCTGGCCTAGGACAGCGGAAGATCTGGAGGCTGGGGTGGAGGGCCGCCTTTTTCTTTTCCTCCTGGGCCATTTTCTCCTCAGTCTTCCATCACTTCCTCCTGCCAATCTGGGCCATCAGCTGAGCGTTGGTGGCGGCTTTGGCCCTCAGGTTCTTGGCCTTCGCGATGTGGAATAGGATGTTCATCAGGTTGGTGGGGACGTCCAAGGACAGGGTAAACTTAGCGCGCCGGTCGTTCTTGGCCTGGTTGTGCACCGTCTTTCCTTTGGACTGGGCGAGGGTGACGTAGCGTGTGACGGCCGGGAACGTCCGTTTCTCCTTCTCCGTCCCCAGGTCCTCCAAGGAGTTGGAGTCTTCATTGTCCACCAGTGGGACCACGAAGGTCTTCTTCTCCAGGAACGAGTTCTCCGCAGCCATGAGCTCCTCCTTGGCCTGGGAGAGAGCAGAGCTGAGGAGACAGCTGAAGATGGAGTCGGCGTTGAGGGAGAAGCCCGTCCTGGCGGTGGAGAGAACCAGGAGGAGGAACAGAAGTCTTGAGGAGGATGTCATGGTACCACAGCGCCTGGGACACCAAAGAAGGAGAGAAGGTTTGTGAACATGGGCCCTGAGGAAGATCTTGGCTACATTTCTACAGGAGCTGAGTCTCAACAGGTAGTCCTGGACTTACAACCACCACAGAACCCACCTTTTCAGTTGTTAAGCGAGACGTTTGTGAAGTGAGCTTTGCCCCATTTTACAACCCTTCTGTTGTGGCCCACCAGTGACCAGTGGAGCTGGCGCAGATTCGGACAGCGAGGAGGTTGGGGAGGAACATGGGCCAGTCCTGGAGCCCGGGGAAGGCTCTGAGGAAGGCTCCGCATCGGAGGCAGAGATGGGGCCAGGGCCGTCCGACAGTTAGCTGCCTTTGGAGTCAGAGATCAGTGGGGCAGAAGAACAGCTGGAGCCTGTTTCCAGTGTGCGTATGCACAGAGCTGCCAGAAGAAGGGAACAGCTAAGGAACAAGGGTCGACTCGGGAATAAAGGCACAGGTGGACGGTGGACGGCCCCTCCCACAGGGAATAATGTGATTCCAAATAAAGAATGATCGATCGGTAGGAAAATGGGGTGGGGGATTTTCCTGCAGACTCTTTTTGGGGATTTTCCCAGGGTCTCTGGTCCGCAGGATTTAAAATTATGAGTTTGGGGGTCCCTGAGGTCCAACAGGTTCACAACCCCTGGGCTAAAACTAAATTAAATCAGGTTTGGGAAGCATAATAAAAAGCAGTTCGTCTTCTTAAGCTTTACAGTTAATCCTCAACTTGTAGTCATTTGTTTCATGTCCATTCAAAGTTGCGACGGCACTGAGAAATGGGACTTACGACTGTGGTTCACACTTAACGACCACTGTAGCATCATCCAAATTCAAAAAGTGACCAATTATCATTCGTCACACTTAATGACCATGGAAGCATTGCCAGGGTCTGGAGAGCCAATATTTAAATGGTTAATATTTATGACGGCTGCAGCATCCCGGTTTGTGTGTGTGTGTGTGTGTTTGTGTCTGTGTCCCGCAATCTCTTTTTGAAGCTTCCTGACCAGTCAAATCAACAGGTGTGGGTGTGTGGGGGAAGCCAGATTAGTTTAATGTCAACTCATAAAATATTTCTATGGTCATTTTAAGAGTTGCCAACAGAAAGGGAGGGGGGGCAAAGGGGTTTGAAAGAGCAGTGCAAGCAGCTTGGAAACCAAAAGTGCATTCCATACATAGTTTTTCATAGATAGTAACTAGGTGACTGAAGTTTCTGCCACGCAAACACCTACGACGATTCACTTAACACAGCTGTCCTAAAATGGGGCAAAACTATAGTCTAGAGATACTCTTGACGTTTGCTTTAGATATATATACGTATATTAAGTGTTAATATGATGTTCTTTTTTCTGTGTTTGTTTCTTTTCTTTTCTTCCCTTTTTACTTGAATTAGTTACCTATAAAGATGATATAGCTTTGTTTGTTAACATTAATTAAGAACTGTGAATTAATATAGTTAACATGGAAAACCTGTCAAATTCTAAGTGTACATATGATAGTCTACTGCCAAGATAATGATATTGAAAGTTGCTGATATATTATAGAACCTTTTGACTATTATATAAACTTTTGTAAAGCTTTTTAACGTTTTGTTTTTTGTAAACTTTTTAATATTTTGAACTTTTTTAAAAAAAAAAATTAAAAAATGGGGCAAAACACACTCGACATCTTTCTTATTTAACAACGGAAATGTTGTAAGTGGAGGATCACCGGTATGGATTTTGAAACGGCTGTCCAATTCTGGCATTTCCCCCACCCTGTTCTGTTTGCACACCCGTAGGGCCAATTCTAGACTTTACATTACATTTTAAAAGATCTTTCTTTTGATCTTCTGGGATGGAATATTTTTTCTCCCCCCCTCGCCCCCCCCCACACGCAATAAACTCCCGTGAATCAAACAAGTTGCATTGGTCAGGTATCTGTTCTCATTCCCCCGCTAGGCGTGCAAAATGAAAATAATCCTTGCCGTTCAGATAATGTCTTTAAAACAACAGTATTTTTTTAAAAAGAAAAAGTAAAATAATTCAGCGTAGTGGCAGAGCCTTTTTTCTTTTCTTTAATGGTGTCATTATCACAAGTGGAAAGCTGATAACATCTTTGGGTTGGGGGAAAAAATGTGAAGGAGGAGGAGGAGGCAAGAAGTATAAATGTTCCCAAATGTTCCAGATTAAATAATAATAATAATAATAATAATAATAATAATAATAATAATAATAATAATAATAATAATAATAACAACAATAACAATAAGAACAACAATAACAATAAGAACAACAATAACAATAACAATAAGAACAATAAGAACAACAACAACAATAACAATAACAACAATAATATAACAACAACAGCAATAACAATAATAACAATAGCAACAATAGCAACAATAGCAATAATTCCTTCTTGGAGTATTCAGCTTTTGCAATTATTGGGCGCCATCTTGTGGTGGTTGTCCAGCACTGCAAGTCCATTCAAAATGCCATTCAACAAACACGACCAGCAATCTTTAAGAGACTGGTCCCATCTTTTGCCATTGGCACATTTTATGAAAAGGATTTATTAATAGATCTATCTCTCCATCCATCACCTATCTATGTATCTCTATCCTGTCTATCTATCTCTACCTACCTACCTACCTACCTA
This sequence comes from Notechis scutatus, assembly GCF_049901735.1. Lineage (NCBI taxonomy): Eukaryota > Metazoa > Chordata > Lepidosauria > Squamata > Elapidae > Notechis > Notechis scutatus. The sequence continues at coordinate 79,813,743 of NC_142014.1, read as the reverse complement.
CCAACCAATTTATCCTCTCTCTATCCATCCATATCTATCATCTACCTACCTACCTTCTATGTATCTATCTATCTATCAATGTATCTATCTATCTATCTATCTATCTATCTATCTATCTATCTATCTATCTATCTATCTATCTATCTATCTATCTATCTATCTATCTATCTATCTATCTATCTATCTATCTATCTATCTATCTATCTACTTACCTACCAACCAACCAATTTATCCTCTCTTTATCCATCCATATCTATCATCTACCTACCAACCTTCTATCTATCTATCTATCTATCTATCTATCTATCTATCTATCTATCTATCTATCTATCTATCTATCTATCTATCTACTCTCCCTCTTTCCATGTATATCTATCTATGTATCTACTTACCTACCTACCAACCAATTTATCCTCACTCTCTATCCATCTATATCTATCATCTACCTACCTATCTTATTTCTCTATCTATCTATCTATCTATATCTATGTATCTATGTCTGTCTGTCTGTCTGTCTGTCTGTCTGTCTGTCTATCTATCATCTATCTATCTATCTATCTATCTATCTATCTATCTATCTATCTATCTATCTACCTACCTACCTACCTACCTACCTACCTACCTACCTACTTACTCTACCTTTTTTCTTTCTATCTATCTATCTATCTATCTATCTATCTATCTATCTATCTATCTATCTATCTATCTATCTATCTATCTATCTACAATAGTCAAAACTCATCTAAGGGACAAATAAAAGCATTTAAGCAAACGGGATTTCATATTTCTGGTCCAAATGATTTTTACTTATTACTCTCTTTTTTAAAACGTCCCCCACTACGGAGTAATGGAGGGGAGTGCGTGAAACCTTTTGAATTTCGTCACTTTGGCTCAATCTAGAGTTCTTTTTCCTGAATTCCCCGTGGATTCCTTATGGATTGACGAATCTCACCCATTTCTTTTGTAATAACCCCCACAGATAATTTTAAGGCTTTTTACATCTTTGCTCTCCTCTCCTTACTCCAGCATAAATTGGGTGTGAAAAACAGAAGGCGTTTGTTAAGAAAAAAGCACTCTCATAAATTCCTTCCTTCTTTCCTCCCTCTTTCCCTCCCTCCTTCCTTCCTTCCTTGTCCCCTTTTCTTCCGTCAATCCATCCATTTTTCTCTCTTTTCCTTCCTCCCTCCCTCTCCCCTTCCTTCCTTTCTCTCTCTCTCCCTCCCTTCCTCCTTCCCTCCTTCCTTCCTTCTTTCCTTCCTTCCTCTCTCCTTCCCTCCTTCCTTCCTCCCTTCCCTATCCCCTTTTCTTCCATCAATCCATTAATTTTCTCTTTTCCTTCCTTCCTTCTCCCTCCCTCCTTCCTCCCTCCCTCCCTCCTTCCTTCCTTGTCCCCCTTTCTTCCATCAATTCATTCTTTTTTCTCTTTTCCTCCCTTCCTCCTCCCTCCCTCCTTCCTCCTTCCCTCCCTCCCTCCCTCCCTTCTTCCTTCCTTCCTTCCTTCCTTCCTTCCTTCCTTCCTTCCTTGTCCCTTTTCTTCCATCCCTCTCCCTCCCTCCTTCCTCCATTCCTTCCTTCTTTCCTCCCTCCCTCCCTCCTTCCTCCCTCCTTCCTTCCTTCCTTGTCCCCCTTTCTTCCATCAATTCATTCTTTTTCTCTTTCCTCCCTTCCTCCTCCCTCCCTCCTCCCTTCCTCCTCCCTCCCTCCTTCCTCCTTCCCTCCCTCCCTCCCTCCCCTCCTTCTTCCTTCCTTCCTTCCTTCCTTCCTTCCTTCCTTCCTTCCTTCCTTCCTTCCTTCCTTGTCCCTTTTCTTCCATCCCTCTCCCTCCCTCCTTCCTCCATTCCTTCCTTCTTTCCTCCCTCCCTCCTCCCTCCCTCCCTCCTTCCTTCCTTCCTTCTTTTCTCCCTCCTTCCTCCCCCCCTCCCTCCCTCCCTCCCTCCCTCCTCCTCCTTCCTTCCTTCCTTCTTTCCTCCCTCCCTCCCGCTTTCACCTATTGGTAAAGATGGCATGTCCTGAAAAAAGAACCCTGAAAAATTGGGAAAAAACAGGTTGTTTTCCCAGGAAAAAAATAATAGAAAAACCTATTTTTCCTGGTTTAATTTTCTCTCTCTCTCTCTCTCTCTCTCTCTCTTTTTTTTGCACTTCCAGGTCTATTTTAGTCAGAAACAAGATTTTTCCATCTTATGGATGTCTTAATAAACCTAGCTTGTGGCTTCACATCTAATAGAAGTTGCTAGCTTTCTTTGACAGTTTGCCCATCCAATTGTGTGAGAAGCATTTGTCTCTTTAATGAATCTTTAATGAACCTTCTACTAATTAATTCCATTTTTTTGCTCAACCTTAGCTGGCAGGGGAATTCTGGGAGTTGAAGCCCACACCTCTTAAAGTTGAGAAACATTGACTTAATTGCTTGGTCTTCTTTTAGCACTCTGTAGAAGCTCAGGAGCACATATAGCAAGGAACCTGTTGAATTCAAATCTCCATCCTGTTTTATGCCAGCCTTTCAAAACATTCTCTTCAACTGCTTTAAAAATAATAATAAACACATGCATGCCTTAAAAATCTGCATATCTTAAGCATGCATATAATTAAAAAATAATAACATGCATGCCTTGAAAATGTGAATATCTTAAATAGCTGTATGCGTATTCTTTTTTTAAAAAACTATAGCATGTACATATCTTAAAATGTTCACATCTTAAATGTGTTACTTAAAATATAACATGTATATGCCTTAACAAATGTGCAGATTTTAAATATATGTATAAAAATAATACCTGTGCATTTTTAAAACAGGTAAAAATAATAACATATGAACATCATAAAATTGTACATTCTATAAATATGTCAATCTAATATTTATTAGTCAAAAACCGATGCATCTTTAAATATGTGTATACTTTAAAAAAATAATAATGTGTGCACACTTTTAAAATGAGCATTTCTTAAACATGTATATGTAGAAAAATAATAACATTTGCTTGCCTTAAAATGTGCATATCTTAATCATATGACATATGCATGTCTTAAAATATGCATCCCTTAAACATGGATATAATTTAAATAAACAAATAACATATGCACCCCATAAAAATGTACACCCTTTAAACATATGTATGCTTCAAAATAATAACATGTGCATAAACCTAGAGAAATTCCTTTAAAATGCACACAATGGACTAGATTCTTAGAATGAATTTAAAGGACTAAAAACATCATAGGGGGAAAATAACAGCAAGAAAATATTATATTGCCCCAAATTATTTCTCATGCTGTTGCAAAGCATCTTAGGTTGTCGAGGTATTTCTGGAGCAAAGTTCTGCTTGCAACTGGTTTGAAACTGGTTTGGAACAGGAAAATCTCCCCATGAAGCCAGTTCAAGGATGCTCCTTCGAATATTTCCTAATCCAAATCTCACCTTCCCTTTGACCCCTCTGCTTTGAATAATCTCTTTGGAAATTAACCATTATCAAAACAGAAGCGATTCAACTAGTCCCCTGTTCCTTTCCAACTTCCCTATTTTGGCCAAAAAAAACCCCAGGATTCCCTCCTCCTTCCTGTCCCTTTTTATTTTTATTTTAATAAACTTTACTGATCTTTTATATCTTTAAAAACCGAACAAAAATATATACATATTATGACATTAACAGTGTGTGACATCTATCTCGTACACTTCTATTTTGTGCTTGTTTACAAATATACACAATTCGTGCAAATGTAAGCTTTTAATCTATTAATTGCTTATCATTAATTCTTCCGTCGTCCATCTGTCTTTATTCAATCCAATCGTACCATTTCCCCCAAATTCTTCCTATCCCTTTTTAAAGCATCTCTTAAACTCTTCTCTGCCTGCGATGTCTCCTTCCGAAAGATTAATGCAACCATAAATATTGCAAACCAAAACCCACTCTGCAAACAGGCAAACAAACCTCTCTCCATCCCTTTGACAACACAACCCTTCCAACCCCGAAAAGGTGAGTTATTCACATCCTCTTGTTTAAAATTTACTTCTGGCTAATTAACTTCTGTCCCCCTGCCTTACCTGCCTGGTAGCTCTGGGATCTGTTTCAGGTAACTATTTCTACTGTTCTTATTTTTTGCAAAGTTCCCAGGTTTTCCTCTGCCTCAGAAAAAACGGGTGAGCCAAAATTCACGTACCTGAAACTGGTTTTCTTTTTCTTTTTTTTTGCAAAGCCAAGGTGCACCTGCTGTCTTGCTTGGGCTTTTAGGTCAAGATTGAAGGCATCCCAGGTGGCCTGATCTCAGCTTGTCTTCTTGTTTCAAGAAACTGGCTTGTGCGTTTCTCTGCTTTCTCCTACTCAGCCTTGGATATATATATATATATATATTTACACACACACACACACATATATATAGATATTTATTTATATAGGGGGGGGGACAGAGAGAGAGAGAGAAAGAGACCGAGAGAGAGGAAATGATATGTTAATGGCTTTATAATGTAAATCCGAAAGAGCTTTGGATAGAAAGATAGGATTCTCCTTGGAATGAGGTAATGTTGGCTAGTACCATCACTGGGCAGAAATGCCACAGAGGTGTGTGTGTGTGTGTGTGTGGAGGGGAATTGTGGTGTTGTTTTTTTTTTTAGGATGGGGAGGGAATTTTATTACAGGATTTATTGCTGGCACTACTCAAACTCGTCTATTTTTTTTTCTCTCCTCTTCCTCCTGCTGGCTTAAGAGTCTTGCAAGGTGTAACCGACAGGGTCAAGAAAAACAAAAGAAAAAAAAATTGGGCAAAGATACACAGGTAGAAAACAGGTACGTGAATATCGGCTCGCCTGCTAAGAAAAGGCACTAGGGAAACCTCTAGGTTTTAAACCCCAACTGTTTTGGTTAGGTAGAATAGCGAGGGAAATTAGATAAGAAAAGGTATGCATTTAATATTACAACAGATTGTAACAGCGGGGAGGTTTTTTTGTCTTCGCACAACATGGGAAAAATGAAGAAACACCGCAAGAGGAACAGATAGTTAAGAAGAGATTAACTAGACTGTGCAGAAATGAAGAGATTGACACTGAAAATTAAACCACGAACAACCGCGTGACTAACTTAACAGCTGCAGTGATTTGCTTAACCACTGTGGCCAGAGAAGCCGTAAAACGGGACAAAATCCACTCCACAAATGTCTCGCTGGAAGGGACCTTAGAGGTCTGCTAGTCTAACCTCCCTGCCTTAGGAGACCTAATTCATCCCAGCCATTTAGGAAGCCATGAGAAGGGCATGGCTTAATAGCTAACTACTTTTTGGTCTGCTGATTAACATACGAAGAACGGTTGCAGGAATTGGATGGGTCTAGTTCAATGGAAAGAAGGACTAGGGGGGCGACATGAGAGCAGTCGTCCAGTTTTTGAGGGTCTGCCCCAGAAAAGAGGGAGTCAAGCTATTCCCCAAAGCAACTGAAGCCAGACAAGAGGCAAATGGATGGAAACTCATCAAGGAGAGAAGCAACCTGGAAATCAGCAGAAATTTCCCGACACCGAGAACAATGAACCAGCGTGCCACTAGAAGTTGGGGGTGCTCCAACACTGGAGGATTTCAAGAAGAGATTGGACAACCATTTGTCTGAAATGCTAGAGGGTTTCCTGCTCAGGCAGGGGGCTGGCATAGAAGACTCCCAAAGTCCCTCCCAGCCCTCGGTCTCTATGATTTCATGAGCCAGATAAGATACAAATGATAGATGGCAGATGATAGATAGAAAGATAGAAAGAAAGAAAGAAAGAAAGAAAGAAAGAAAGAAAGAAAGAAAGAAAGAAAGAAAGAAAGAAAGAAAGAAAGAAAGAAAGAAAGAAAGAAAGATGGATAGATAGATAGATAGATAGATGGATAGATAGATAGATAGATAGATAGATAGATAGATAGATAGATAGATAGATAGATAGATAGATAGGATAGGGTAGGTAGGCACGTAGGTGGATAGGTAGATAGATGATAGATAGATAGATAGATAGATAGATAGATAGATAGATAGATAGATGGATAGATAGATAGATAGAAGATAGATAGATAGATAGATAGATAGATAGATAGATAGATAGATAGAATGGGATAGGGTAGGTAGGCACGTAGGTGGATAGGTAGATGAATAGATTGATAGATAGATAGATAGATAGATAGATAGATAGATAGATAGATAGATAGAAGATAGATAGATAGATAGATAGATAGATAGATAGATAGATAGATAGATAGATAGATAGATAGGATAGGGTAGGTAGGCACGTGGGTGGATAGGTAGATAGATGATAGATAGATAGATAGATAGATGATAGATATATAGATAGATAGATAGATAGATAGAAGATAGATAGATAGATAGATAGATAGATAGATAGATAGATAGATAGGATAGGGTAGGTAGGCACGTAGGTGGATAGGTAGATGAATAGATTGATAGATAGATAGATAGATAGATAGATAGATAGATAGATAGATAGATAGATAGATAGATAGATAGATAGAATAGATATAGATATAGATATAGATGATAGAATAGATAGATGATAGATAGGATATAGATGATAGAATAGATAGATAGATGATAGATGGATAGATGATAGAATAGATAGATGATAGATAGAATAAATAGATATAGATGATAGGATAGGTAGATAGATGATAGAATAGAATAGATGATAGATAGAATAAATAGATATAGATGATAGGATAGGTAGATAGATGATAGAATAGAATAGATAGATGATAGATAGATAGATGATAGAATAGATAGATGATAGAATAGATAGATAGATATAATGTAGATCGGTATGTAGGTGGGTAGCTAGGTAGTTACATAAGGTAGGTAGGTAGATTTGGTAGATTAGATAGATATGGATGCAAAGGGATAGATGATAGATAGAGTAGGTAGGTATGTAGGTGGGTAGCAGAGGTGGGTATTCAGCAGGTTCTGACCAGTTCTGGAGAACCGGTAGTGGAAATTTTGAGTCGTCCAGAGAACCGGCAAATCCCACCTCTGACTGGAGGTTTTACAGTATCCTTCCCCTGCCATGCCCACCAAGCCACGCCCACAGAACCGGTAGTAAAAAATTTGAATCCCACCACTGGTGGGTAGGTAGGTAGGTAGGTAGGTAGGTAGGTAGATAGATAAATAGATAGAGATAGATAGATAGATAGATAGATAGATAGATAGATAGATAGATAGATAGATAGATGATAGATAAATTTGTCTGCAATGCTATAGGGTCTCCTGCTTCAGCTGGACTAGAAGATCTCTACATCAAATCTGGAGAGTTTCTATAGACCTTATTAAATCCAACACCCGGAACAAATTGCCTAAGATTGCTTGCTAATTCTCTCCTCTTCTGCTCCTAATGAATTTGGAAGGGTCAGCTAAGTGGACACTAATGAGCAATGAGACAGAAGCCTTCTAATCTTTCAGAAAAGCTCATTTTTATCTTTTTCAGATGGGGTGGTGTGTGTATGTCTCTCTCTCTCTCTCTCTCTCTCTCTCTCTCTCTCTCTGCATGCAAGCGATCATCGTGCTGGCGTGAGAGGGATCTTGGATAATGGATAACCAGCTAAATAGGAGCCAGCCGTGTGCAGCGGCAGCCAAAAAAGCCAATGCAATCCTAAGTGGCATTAACAGAGGGATACAATCGAGATCAAGGGAGGTACCAATACCACTCTGTAAAGCCTTAGTAAGGCTACACCTGGAGTCCTGCATCCAGTTTTGGTCACCACACTATAAAAAAGATGAGTAGGAGAAGAGCAACCAGGATGATGAGGGGACTGGAGGCTAAAACATATGAAGAATGGTTGCAGGAAGTGGCCCTGGCTAGTCTAGGGAAGAGAAGGACCAGGGGAGACAGGAGAGCAGTCTTCCAATATTTTATTTATTTATTTTTATTTATTTGTCAATCGCCTACAAGATAATAGGTATAAGTATATACGTAGTTATGAATACATGAAATGGGAACATATAAGAAAAATAAAAGAATCAATAGGACAGGGATGGTAGGCACGTTGATGCGCTTATGAACCTACAGACCTCTTAGGAAAGGGGTGAGGTCAATAGTAGACATTCTAAGGTTAAAGTTTTTGGGGTTTGGGGAAGAAACCACAGAGTCAGGTAGAGTATTCCAGACATTGACCACTCTGTTGCTGAAGTCGTATTTCCTGCAATCAAGTTTGGTGCGATTAACCTTGAGTTTGTATCTATTGTTTGCTCTTGTGTTGTTTTGGTTGAAGCTGAAGTATTCATTGACAGGTAAGTCGTTGCAATGTATGATTTTATATACTATACTTAGATCAGACCGAAGGCGGAGTAGTTCTAGATTTTCTAGGTCTATAATTTCAAGTCTGGTGGCATAAGGTATTCTGCAACGAGTAGAGGAGTGGAGAACTCTTCTTGGGAAATATTTCTGGGCTTTCTCGACTGTGTTAATATCAGATGCGTAATGTGGGTTCCAGACTGATGAGCTGTATTCAAGTATTGATCTAGCAAATGTTTTGTATGCTCTAGTTAGTAGTGTAATATTACCAGAGAAAAAGCTACATAGGATTAGGTTAACAACTCTTAATGCCTTTTTGGCTATGTAGTTACAATGGGCTCTAGCACTTAGATCATTAGAGGTGAGTATTCCAAGATCCTTGACAGAGTTTGGATCATCAACAAGGTCTTGACTATTCAGCCTGTATTTTATTTTCTGGTTTTTTGCCAATATGTAAGACAGAGCATTTATTTGTTGAGATTTGAAGTTGCCATTTGTTTGACCATTCTGATACATAGTCAAGGTCTTTTTGAAGGGTAGCAGTATTGTCTGTGGTGTTGAATAGCTTTACATCATCAGTGAAGAGAACGCAGTTGCTCTTAATATGATCACAGAGGTCATTTATGTAGAGTATGAAGAGAGTTGGTCCTAGAACACTGCCTTGGGGGACACCACTATTGACAGGTACAGAATTTGATAGGACACTCCCAATTTTGACCATTTGTTGTCTGTTTGACAGGAATGCTTCTATCCAGTTATGCAGGTGTCCAGAGATACCATAGGATTTTATTTTTAGGAGTAGTTTGTCGTGTACCACTGAATCAAAGGCATACAGAAGTCTATGTAGATTGCGTCTATTGCTTTGCTCTGATCGAGTTGTGTCGTCCATATGTTTTTGCAGTGTAAGAGTTGCAGATTACAGGATAGTTTTTTCCTAAAACCAAATTGTTTATTGGAGAGTAGGTTGTTTGTCTCTAAGTGGAGGATAATGGATTGGTTAATAATTGATTCCATGAGTTTACAGGTGACGCAGCATAAGGAGATTGGTCTGTAATTTTCAACTAGGCTGGGGTCTCCTTTTTGAAGATGGGGATGACCGTGGCTTGTGACCATAGGTTAGGCAAGGAGCTGGTCCTGAAAGATTTTTCAAAGATTATGCTTAGAGGTTCTGCTTTGGCAGTGGATAGCTTTTAAAGAAGTAGGCACATATTCCATCGGTCCAATAGATAGAGATGGTTTTAGATTGCGTAGTGCTTTTTCAACATTGTCTTCTGTAAAATTGATATGTATTAGATCAGTGATCCCCAACCTTTTTGGCGCTTGTGCCCGGTACCGGCATCGGCTGGGCGCCGCGACCCGGTACCGGCATCAGCTGGGCGCCGCCATCTTTTTGATGAAAAAGTGCTTCGGTGACCTCACGGGAAGCTGCGTTTTCATCAAAAGATAAGGCGGCATAACGCTCGATGAGCTTTCGGGTAGAAATGGCTTTCTACCGGAAAAGCTCACGAGCGCGCCGCCATCTTTTTTGATGAAAAAGTGCTTCCGGTGAGCTTTCTACCCGGAAAAGCTCACCGGAAGAACTTTTTCATGAAAAAGATGGCGGCGCCCATAAGCCAGCGGCCTGATAGGAGTTGTTCCGCGGCCCGGTGCCGGTCCGCGGACCGTGGTTGGGGACCCCTGTATTAGATCATTGTAGTTGTCTGTGGTTCGGCTAGCAAATACTGGGCATGATCCATTGCTGTTTACAAATACTGAGCCGAAGAATGTGTTAAAGAGGTTGGCTTTAATGGTGTCGTCGTTGCAGTCTTTGCCATTAGGTCCTTTCAGGGGTGGTATGATATTTGAGGGGCTACCAGAGAAAAAAAGGGGGGTGTAACTATTTTCCAAGGCACCCGAAGGCCAGACAATGAATAATGGATGAAAAGTGATCAAGGAGAGATTCAACCTGGAAATAAGGAGGAATTTTCTGACAGTGAGGCCAATCAACCCATGGAACAGAAGTTGCCTTAAGGAAGTTGTGGGAGCTTCATCAGTGGAAGCTTTCAAGAAGAGACTGGACTGCCATCTGTCAGAAATGGGGTGGGGTCTCCTGCTTGGGCAGGGGGTTGGACTAGATGACCTACAAGGTCCCTTCCAACTCTGTTAAGATTCTTTCTGCCTTGGAGGATCTTTGAGGATTCTGGTCCCGAGTACCTCTAAAATCCTTTCCCACCTGATGATTCGGGGCGGGGGAAGTTCATGAAATGGATGATACCTGAATACTCATCTTAAGACCAGGTGCTGCTGGTCGGTACAGGTAGTTACTTCATCTCTGCAGACTCGGGCTATTTGCTGATATTCTGCCTTAGTTATTTGCCCCTCGTTCCACTTTTTATACTTGTCCTTTTTGTCTTTCAATTTATCAGAGAGTTCTTTATGCAGCCATGCTGGTTTCTTTTGAGAACTGTAATTATTTCTTCTTCTTCTTCTTCTTCTTCTTCTTCTTCTTCTTCTTCTTCTTCTTCTTCTTCTTCTTCTTCTTCTTCTTCTTCTTCTTCTTCTTCTTCTTCTTCTTCTTCCTCCTCCTCCTCCTCCTCCTCCTCCTCCTCCTCCTCCTCCTCCTCCTCCTCCTCCTCCTCTTCTTCTTCTTCTTCTTCTTCTTCTTCTTCTTCTTCTTCTTCTTCTTCTTCTTCTTCTTCTTCTTCTTCTTTCTCCTCCTCCTCCTCCTCCTCCTCCTCCTCCTCCTCCTTCTACAGTATTGTGCTAGCCTGGGCTTTTATAATTTCACTGTTCAGAATTTCAAAGCCCTCGACTTACGACCACAACTGAGCCCCACATTTCTGCTGCTAAGCGAAACGTGCGTTAAGTGAATTCTTGCCCCATTTGACAACCTTCTTTGCCATAGTTGTTAAACGAATCGCTGCCGTTGTTCGGATAGTCGCACGGTCGTTCAGTGAAGGCTCCTCTCTGACGTTGCTCGTCGGAAGGCTACAAAAGGGGGTGGCGTGACTCCCGGGACACCGCGAGCGTCATAAATACGAACCAGTTTTGCAAGCGTCTCAATTTTGATCGCTATGACCATGAGGATGCCGGAAAGGTCTCGTAACCGTGAAAACTGGGTCGTAACTGCCCTTTTTTTCAGTGCCGTTGTAACTTTGAATAGTCCCTAAACAAACGGTTGTAAGTCAAGGCTTGCCACCTTGTGTGCTTTGGGCACCTGTGTCAACTCATAAAATATTTCTATGGTCTTTTTGGAGTTGCCAACAGAAAGTGGGGGCGGGGAGCAGTGCAGCAGCTTGCAAACCGAAAGTGCATTCCATAAATGTTTTCAGAGATAGTAACTAGGTGACCGAAGTTGTGTCCCTGTCATGCCCCTGTTGGAGTCTGATTCCCTGGGGGAGGTCAAACAGCTGACAGGGAGTGTGGCTTTGGTGGTTGTGAAGGAACTTGGGGAAGGGCATAGTCCAGCTGGGCATTTAGAGGAAGACCCAGGGCCACCCCCTCTGAATCCTAGGGCGCGCAGGGAGGAACGGAAAAGGGAGCAAGGTAGCTTATGGGTGAGAAAAGGGCCCTGATTCCCTTCATTAGCTTCAGCTGGGAAAACAGGATTTAAAAAGGGGTGTTTGCGCACAGCACCTTGCTGGAAGCAAAGCGTGAATTATCTTTGTTTGTCAAGTCTTATCTGGTGTCCTACCAACTGTGTGTGTTTCGTTATCTTGTGAAGTCTGCAATTCCTTATCCTGCCCTGTCTTGTTAATTGCTGCAGTGTGGTTTGTGTTGGTCTTTATTTATAATTTATATGTACTTTGGGGTTGGACTGAATTACTTCCCTTTAAAAACTGTTCTTGGGAGAGTTTTTTTCTCTCCAGCTGATGATAATTGGACATTGGGGGCCAAGTTGGTGGTATTAAAGGGACTTTACCTACTGTTGTGACCATGTTGCTTTTGTGCCACACCCCTTTGGGTCATCACGGTCCCATTGGAGAATGTGAATTATGATACACCCAGAGGGTAGGGGGAAAACCAGGGTCAAGGGTGACAATGAATGATGTGTCTCAGAGTCTGCTGCACCCAAGCAGTGCCAGATACGGTAACTCCCAATAAATCCTTTCGAAGTTTTGGACATTTGGCTCGAGACTCATGATTTAAATGGGGTTAAGTGCCGGAATCCTGACAACCTGGACTTCAGGACACACCTAGAAGTAGAGGAGAGGATACGCCAAGACTCCTGCCCTCCTTCAATAACCACATCCTTTTTCCCAAATGGATTTATTAACCCAAAGGCTGTTTACACAGAATATTTCAGGGGCCCAAAGCGTCTAGCTCTTTGCCATCTGTACAATTTGGAGAGGATTCTCTTTGCTCTTCCCGATGCCACCTTTTGGCTCTGCAGACGGTCACCTTCCTGGGAGAGGAGGGAAAAACAAAGCAATAAAAGATATTTTAAGCAAGCTGGAAGAGCGAGAAAACAGATAGCATGCGGGAATTGACAAACATGTTCATCCTACCATCCTAAGCAAGCCCGGATCAAAATTAAAGTGAAGATGTACAAGTCTGGCGAATAGGGTAGTAGGCTAGAAACCAGGAGACGGGGAGTTCTAGTCCTGCCTTAGATATAAAAGTTGGTTGGGTGACTTTGGGCCGATCACCAGGAGACTGGGTGTTCCTAGTTTCACCTTGGTCATGAAATCTGGGTGGGTGGCTTTGGGCCGATCACCAGGAGATGGTGAGTTCTAGTCCTATCTTAGCCATGAAAGCTGGCTGGGTGACTTTGGGCCAGTCACCAGGAGATGGGAGTTCTAGTCCTGCCTTTGCGATGAAAACTGGCTGTGTGACTTTGGGCCAGGCACCAGGAAACGGACGCTACATATGATATATCCAGATTTTCCATGAATCCATCCCAGTTTCTCTATTTCTCTCCAGCCAACCCACCAACCCATTCCCACGTTCCCCCCAGCCAACCCGCCAACCGATTCCCATGTGGAAAAACAGGAGGAGAATGAATTATTAGCTTTGTTGGCTCCTTTGAGTTATTTATAAAAATAATAAACATCTTAGAAATAAATAAAACTATCAGTAGTCCTTGATGTATGATTGTTCACTTAGTGACTATTTGAAGTTATGATGTCAATGTCTCCTGATGATTGGCTCAAAGTCACTGAATGGGCTTTTATACCTAAGGCGGGACTAGAACTCACCGTCTCCTGGGGATTGGCCTAAAGTCACCCAATGGACTTTCATGTCTAAGGCGGGTCTAGAACTCACCGTCTCCTGATGATTGGCTCAAAGTCACTGAATGGGCTTTTATACCTGGCGGGTCTAGAACTCACCGTCTCCTGGGGATTGGCCTAAAGTCACCCAATGGACTTTCATGTCTAAGGCGGGTCTAGAACTCACCGTCTCCTGGGGATTGGCCTAAAGTCACCCAATGGGCTTTCATGTCTAAGGCGGGTCTAGAACTCACCGTCTCCTGGGGATTGGCCTAAAGTCACCCAATGGACTTTCATGTCTAAGGCGGGTCTAGAACTCACTGTCTCCTGGGGATTGGCCTAAAGTCACCCAGACAACTTTCATGACTTAGGTGGAACTAGAACTCACCGTCACCTGGTTTCTAGGCCAATACCTTTACCACTATACCAAGCTGACATTATTTATTCCTCAATATTCTTTGTGCATTTGAGAATTTTGGGGAAACAGCCCTCCTGTCCCCCCTCCCCCCCCGTTGGGCTCCAACTCACCTTCTCCTCTCTTGCACCGCCGCTCACATCTCTCCTTAGAGGGAAACTGATTCACGTTTCCGCCGCAGCCTCCATAGATGAAGGGGCGGCAGGTGTCCGTTCCGGGTGAAAATACCACAGCACCACGTGCCGCAGGCAGGCGCCCTCGTCCATTGGCAAGGCGCAGGGATCTGCAAGGCAGGAGAAGCCCCCACCCAGGAAATTCAGACCGCTAAGCCGGAGGGAGGGAGAGACGGAGGGAGGGAAGGGAGGAGAGAAGAAAGGAGGAAGGAGGGAAGGAAGGAGGAGATGAAGGAAGAGAGGGAGGGAAGGGAAAATTAAGGAAGGAGGGAAGGAAGGGGAGATGGAGGAAGGAGAAGAGAAGGGAAGAGAGAAGGGAGGGAGGAAGGGAAGAAAGAAAGAAGTGGGAAGGAAGGGAGAGAGAGAGAGAGAGAGGGAGAGATGGAGAGGGAGAGGGAGGGGGAGGAAAGGGAAGTGAAGATAAAATTAAGGAAGGAGGAAGGAAGGAGAGAAGGAAGGAGAGAAGGAAGGGAGATGGAGGAAGGAAGAGAGGGAGGGGAAGAGAGAGAGAGAAGGAAGGAGGGAGGAAAGAAAGAAGTGGGAAGGGAGGGGAGAGAAGAAGGGAGAGATGGATAGGGAGGATTAAAAGATAGAGATTGAAAGAAAGATGGTAGATAGATAGATATTGAAAGATAGATCATATAGATATAGATTGAAAGATAGATGATAGATAGAGATACAGATTGAAAGATAGATGATAGATAGATAGAGATACAGATTGAAAGATAGATACAGATTGAAAGAAAGATAGATATTGAAAGATACAGTGAATGATAGATAGATAGATAGATAGATAGATAGATAGATAGATAGATAGATAGATAGATAGATAGATAGATAGATAGATAGATAGATAGATAGAGAGATAGATAGATAAATAGATAGATGATAGAGATAGATAGATAGATAGATAGATAGATAGATAGATAGATAGATAGATAGATAGATAGATAGATAGATAGATAGATAGATAGATAGATAATTTGTCTGCAATGCTATAGGGTCTCCTGCTTCAGCTGGACTAGAAGATCTCTACATCAAATCTGGAGACTTTCTATGGACCTTATTAAATCCCACACCCGAACAAATTGCCTAAGATTGCTTTAATTCTCTCCTCTTCTGCTCCTAATGAATTTGGAAGGGTCAGCTAAGTGGACACTAATGAGCAATGAGACAGAAGCCTTCTAATCTTTCAGAAAAGCTCATTTTTATCTTTTCAGATGGGGTGGTCTCTCTCTCTCTCTCTCTCTCTCTCTCTCTCTGCATGCAAGCGATCATCGTGCTGGCGTGAGAGGGATCTTGGATAATGGATAACCAGCTAAATAGGAGCCAGCCGCAGGCAGCGGCAGCCAAAAAGCCAATGCAATCCTAAGTGGCATTAACAGAGGGATACAATCGAGATCAAGGGAGGTACCAATACCACTCTGTAAAGCCTTAGTAAGGCTACACCTGGAGTCCTGCATCCAGTTTTGGTCACCACACTATAAAAAAGATGAGTAGGAGAAGAGCAACCAGGATGATGAGGGGACTGGAGGCTAAAACATATGAAGAATGGTTGCAGGAAGTGGCCCTGGCTAGTCTAGGGAAGAGAAGGACCAGGGGAGACAGGAGAGAGCAGTCTCTTCCAATATTTTATTTATTTATTTTTATTTATTTGTCAATCGCCTACAAGATAATAGGTATAAGTATATACATAGGTATGAATACATGAAATGGGAACATATAAGAAAAATAAAAGAAACAATAGGACAGGAACAGTAGGCACGTTGGTGCGCTTATGCACGCCCCTTATAGACCTCTTAGGCAAGGGGTGAGGTCTATAGTAGACAGTCTAAGGTTAAAGTTTTTGGGGTTTGGGGAAGAAACCACAGAGTCAGGTGGAGTATTCCAGATATTGACCACTCTGTTGCTGAAGTCGTATTTCCTGCAATCAAGTTTGGTGCCGTTAACCTTGAGTTTGTATCTATTGTTTGCTCTTGTGTTGTTATGGTTGAAGCTGAAGTATTCATTGACAGGTAAGTCATTGCAATGTATGATTTTTATATACCATACTTAGATCAGACCAAAGACGGCGTAATTCAAGGTTTTCTAGTTCTAGAATTTCAAGTCTGGTGGCATAAGGTATTCTACAACGAGTAGAGGAGCGGAGAACTCTTCTTGTGAAATATTTCTGGACTTTCTCAACTGTGCTAATATCCGATACGTAATGTGGGTTCCAGACTGATGAGCTGTATTCGAGTATTGGTCTAGCAAATGTTTTGTATGCTCTAGTTAGTAGTGTGATATTACCAGAGAAAAAGCTACGTAGGATTAGGTTAACAACTCTTAATGCCTTTTTGGCTATGTAGTTGCAGTGGGCTCTAGCACTTAGATCATTAGAGATGAGTATTCCAAGGCCCTTTACAGAGCTTGGATCATCAACAAGGTCCTGACTATTCAGCTTGTATTTTATTTTCTGATTTTTTTTGCCAATATGTAAGACAGAGCATTTATTTGTTGAGATTTGAAGTTGCCATTTGTTTGACCATTCTGATACATAGTCAAGATCTTTTTGAAGGGTGGCAGTATTGTCTGTGGTATTGAACAGCTTTACATCATCAGTGAAGAGAATGCAGTTGCTCTTAATATGATCACAGAGGTCATTTATGTAGAGTATGAAGAGAGTTGATCCTAGAACACTGCCCTGAGGGACACCACTATTGACAGGTACTGGATTTGATAGGACGCTCCCGATTTTGACCATTTGTTGTCTGTTTGACAGGAATGCTTCTATCCAGTTATTCAGTTGTCCAGATATACCATAGGATTTTATTTTTAGGAGTAGTTTGTCGTGTACCACTGAATCAAAGGCTTTACAGAAGTCTATGTAGATTGTTCTGATTTGCTCTGATCGAGTTGTGTAGTCCATATGTTTTTGCAGTGTAAGAGTTGCAGATTACAGGATAGTTTTTTCCTAAAACCAAATTGTTTATTGGAGAGTAGGTTGTTTGTCTCTAAGTGGAGGATAATGGATTGGTTAATAATTGATTCCATGACTTTACAGGTGACGCAGCATATGGAGATTGGTCTGTAATTTTCAACTAGGCTGAGGTCTCCCTTTTTGAAGATGGGGATGACTGTGACTTGTGACCATAGGTTAGGCAAGGAGCTGGTCCTGAAAGATTTTTCAAAGATTATGCTTAGAGGTTCGGCTATGGCAGTGGATAGCTTTTTTAAGAAGTAGGCACATATTCCATCCGGTCCAATAGATAGAGATGGTTTTAGATTGTGTAGTGCTTTTTCAACATTGTCTTCTGTAAAATCGATATGTATTAGATCATTGTAATTGTCTGTGGTTCGGCTAGGAAATACTGGGCATGATCCATTGCTGTTTACAAATACTGAGCCGAAGAATGTGTTAAAGAGGTTGGCTTTAATGGTGTCGTCATTGCAGTCTTAACCATTAGGTCCTTTCAGGGGTGGGATGATATTTGAGGGGCTACCAGAGAAAAAAAGGGGGGTGTAACTATTTTCCAAGGCACCCAAAGGCCAGACAAGGAATAATGGATGAAAAGTGATCAAGGAGAGATTCAACCTGGAAATAAGGAGGAATTTTCTGACAGTGAGGCCAATCAACCCATGGAACAGAAGTTGCCTTAAGGAAGTTGTGGGAGCTTCATCAGTGGAAGCTTTCAAGAAGAGACTGGACTGCCATCTGTCAGAAATGGGGTGGGGTCTCCTGCTTGGGCAGGGGGTTGGACTAGATGACCTACAAGGTCCCTTCCAACTCTGTTAAGATTCTTTCTGCCTTGGAGGATCTTTGAGGATTCTGGTCCCGAGTACCTCTAAAATCCTTTCCCACCTGATGATTCGGGGCGAGGGAAGTTCATGAAATGGATGATACCTGAATACTCAAGACCAGGTGCTGCTGGTCGGTACAGGTAGTTACTTCATCTCTGCGGACTCGGGGCAATTTGCTGATATTCTGCCTTTGTTATTTGCCCCTCTTTCCACTTTTTATACTTGTCCTTTTTGTCTTTCAATTTATCAGAGAGTTCTTTATGCAGCCATGCTGGTTTCTTTTGAGAACTGTAATTATTTCTTCTTCTTCTTCTTGTTCTTGTTCTTGTTCTTGTTCTTGTTCTTCTTCTTGTTCTTCTTCTTCTTCTTCTTCTTCTTCTTCTTCTTCTTCTTCTTCTTCTTCTTCTTCTTCTTCTTCTTCTTCTTCTTCTTCTTCTTCCTCCTCCTCCTCCTCCTCCTCCTCCTCCTCCTCCTCCTCCTCCTCCTCCTCCTCCTCCTCCAGCTTCTACAGTATTGTGCTAGCCTGGGCTTTTATAATTTCACTGTTCAGAATTTCAAAGCCCTCGACTTACGACCACAACTGAGCCCCACATTTCTGCTGCTAAGCGAAACGTGCGTTAAGTGAATTCTTGCCCCATTTGACAACCTTCTTTGCCATAGTTGTTAAACGAATCGCTGCCGTTGTTCGGATAGTCGCACGGTCGTTCAGTGAAGGCTCCTCCCTTGACTTTGCTCGTCGGAAGGCTACAAAAGGGGGTGACGTGACTCCCGGGACACCGCGAGCGTCATAAATACGAACCAGTTTTGCAAGCATCTCAATTTTGATCGCTATGACCTTGGGGATGCCAGAAAGGTCTTGTAACTGTGAAAACTGGGTTGTAACTGCCCTTTTTTTTCAGTGCCGTTGTAACTTTGAATAGTCCCTAAACGAACGGTTGTAAGTCAAGGCTTGCCACCTTGTGTGCTTTGGGCACCTGTGTCAACTCATAAAATATTTCTATGGTCTTTTTAGAGTTGCCAACAGAAAGTGGGGGCGGGGAGCAGTGCAGCAGCTTGCAAACCGAAAGTGCATTCCATAAATGTTTTCAGAGATAGTAACTAGGTGACCGAAGTTTCTGCCATGCAAAATTCTACCTGGAGAGCATGATTGAGGACTCTGGGCTATCGATGTGTCCCTGTCATGCCCCTGTTGGAGTCTGATTCCGAGGGGGAGGTCAAACAGCTGACAGGGAGTGTGGCTTTGGTCATTGTGAAGGAACTTGGGCAAGGGCATAGACCAGCTGGGCATTTAGAAGAAGACCCAGGGCCAACCCCTCTTCATCCTAGGGCACGCAGGGAGGAACGGAGAAGGGAGCAACGTGAATTGCATGGCTTACCGGGGAGGAAAGGGCCCTGATTCCCTTCATTAGCTGCAGCTAGGACACAGTGTTTAAAAAGGGAGATTGCACACAGCACCTTACTGGAAGCAAAGCGTGAATTATCTTTGTTTGTCAAGTCTTATCTGGGTTCTGGTGTCCTACCAACTGTTTCGTTATCTTGTGAAGTCTGCAATTCCTTATCCTGCTCTGTCTTGTTAATTGCTGAGTGTGGTTTGTGTTGGTCTTTATTTATAATTTATATGTACTTTGGGGTTGGATTGAATTTCTTCCCTTTAAAAACTGTTCTTGGGAGACTTTTTTTTTCTCCAGCTGATGATAATTGGACATTGGGGGCCAAGTTGGTGGTATTAAAGGGACTTTACCTACTGTTGTGACCATGTTGCTTTTGTGCCACGTCCCTTTGGGTCATCACGGTCCCATTGGAGAATGTGAATTATGATACACCCAGAGGGTAGGGGGAACACCAGGGTCAAGGGTGACAATGAATGATGTGTCTCAGAGTCTGCTGCACCCAAGCAGTGCCAGATAGGGTAACTCTCAATAAATCCTTTTGAAGTTTTGGAAGTTTGGCTCGAGACTCATGATTTAAATGGGGTTAAGTGCCAGAATCCTGACAACCTGGACTTCAGGACACACCTAGAAGTAGAGGAGAGGATACGCCAAGACTCCTGCCCTGCTTCAATAACCACATCCTTTTTCCCAAATGGATTTATTAACCCAAAGGCTGTTTACACAGAATATTTCAGGGGCCCAAAGCGTCTAGCTCTGCCATCTGTACAATTTGGAGAGGATTCTCTTTGCTCTTCCCGATGCCACCTGTTGGCTCTGCAGACGGTCACCTTCCTGGGAGAGGAGGGAAAAACAAAGAAATAAAAGATATTTTAAGCAAGCTGGAAGAGCGAGAAAACAGATAGCATGCGGGAGTTGATAAACATGTTCATCCTACCATCCTAAGCAAGCCCAGATCAAAATTAAAGTGAAGATGTACAAGTCTGGTGAATAGGGTAGTAGGCTAGAAACCAGGAGACGGGGAGTTCTAGTCCTGCCTTAGATATAAAAGTTGGTTGGGTGACTTTGGGCCGATCACCAGGAGACTGGGTGTTCCTAGTTTCACCTTGGTCATGAAATCTGGGTGGGTGGCTTTGGGCCGATCACCAGGAGACGGTGAGTTCTAGTCCTGCCTGAGGCATGAAAGCCAGCTGGGTGACTTTGGGCCAATCACCAGGAGACAGTGAGTTCTAGTCCTGCCTGAGGCATGAAAGCCAGCTGGGTGACTTTGGGCCAATCACCAGGAGACAGTGAGTTCTAGTCCTGCCTGAGGCATGAAAGCCAGCTGGGTGACTTTGGGCCAATCACCAGGAGATGGTGAGTTCTAGTCTATCTTAGCCATGAAAGCTGGCTGGGTGACTTTGGGCCAATCACCAGGAGATGGTGAGTTCTAGTCCTACCTTAGCCATGAAAGCTGGCTGGTGACTTTGGGCCAATCACCAGGAGATGGTGAGTTCTAGTTCTTATCTTAGCCATGAAAGCTGGCTGGGTGACTTTGGGCCAGGCACCAGGAGATGGTGAGTTCTAGTCCTATCTTAGCCATGAAAGCTGGCTGGGTGACTTTGGGCCAGGCACCAGGAGATGGGAGTTCTAGTCCTGCCTTTGCGATGAAAACTGGCTGTGTGACTTTGGGCCAGGCACCAGGAAACGGACGCTACATATGATATATCCAGATTTTCCATGAATCCATCCCAGTTTCTCTATTTCTCTCCAGCCAACCCACCAACCCATTCCCACGTTCCCTCCAGCCAACCCGCCAACCGATTCCCATGTGGAAAAACAGGAGGAGAATGAATTATTAGCTTTGTTGGCTCCTTTGAGTTATTTATAAAAATAATAAACATCTTAGAAATAAATAAAACTATCAGTAGTCCTTGATGTATGATTGTTCGCTTAGTGACTATTTGAAGTTATGATGTCAATGTCTCCTGATGATTGGCTCAAAGTCACTGAACGGGCTTTTATACCTAAGGCGGGACTAGAACTCACCGTCTCCTGGGGATTGGCCTAAAGTCACCCAATGGACTTTCATGTCTAAGGCGGGTCTAGAACTCACCATCTCCTGGGGATTGGCCTAAAGTCACCCAATGGACTTTCATGTCTAAGGCGGGTCTAGAACTCACCGTCTCCTGGGGATTGGCCTAAAGTCACCCAATGGACTTTCATGTCTAAGGCGGGTCTAGAACTCACCGTCTCCTGGGGATTGGCCTAAAGTCACCCAATGGACTTTCATGTCTAAGGCGGGTCTAGAACTCACCGTCTCCTGGGGATTGGCCTAAAGTCACCCAATGGACTTTCATGTCTAAGGCGGGTCTAGAACTCACCGTCTCCTGGGATTGGCCTAAAGTCACCCAATGGACTTTCATGTCTAAGGCGGGTCTAGAACTCACCGTCTCCTGGGGATTGGCCTAAAGTCACCCAATGGGCTTTCATGTCTAAGGCGGATCTAGAACTCACCGTCTCCTGGGGATTGGCCTAAAGTCACCCAATGGACTTTCATGTCTAAGGCAGGTCTAGAACTCACCGTCTCCTGATGATTGGCTCAAAGTCACTGAACGGGCTTTTATACCTACAGGCGGGACTAGAACTCACCGTCTCCTGGGATTGGCCTAAAGTCACCCAATGGACTTTCATGTCTAAGGCGGGTCTAGAACTCACCGTCTCCTGGGGATTGGCCTAAAGTCACCCAATGGGCTTTCATGTCTAAGGCGGGTCTAGAACTCACCGTCTCCTGGGGATTGGCCTAAAGTCACCCAATGGACTTTCATGTCTAAGGCGGGTCTAGAACTCACCATCTCCTGGGGATTGGCCTAAAGTCACCCAATGGACTTTCATGTCTAAGGCGGGTCTAGAACTCACCGTCTCCTGATGATTGGCTCAAAGTCACTGAACGGGCTTTTATACCTAAGGCGGGACTAGAACTCACCGTCTCCTGGGGATTGGCCTAAAGTCACCTAATGGACTTTCATGTCTAAGGCGGGACTAGAACTCACTGTCTCCTGGGGATTGGCCTAAAGTCACCCAATGGACTTTCATGTCTAAGGCGGGTCTAGAACTCACCGTCTCCTGGGGATTGGCCTAAAGTCACCCAATGGACTTTCATGTCTAAGGCGGGTCTAGAACTCACTGACTCCTGGGGATTGGCCTAAAGTCACCCAGACACCTTTCATGACTTAGGTGGAACTAGAACTCACCGTCACCTGGTTTCTAGGCCAACACCTTTACCACTATACCAAGTTGACATTATTCATCATTATTTATTCCTCAATATTCTTTGTGCATTTGAGAATTTGGGGGGAAACAGCCCTCCTGCCCCCCCTCCCCCTCCCCCCCCGTTGGGCTCCAACTCACCTTCTCCTCTCTTGCACCGCCGCTCACATCTCTCCTTAGAGGGAAACTGATTCACGTTTCCGCCGCAGCCTCCATAGATGAAGGGGCGGCAGGTGTCCGTTTCCGGGTGAAAATACCACAGCACCACGTACCGCAGGCAGGCGCCCTCGTCCATTGGGAAGGCGCAGGGATCTGCAAGGCAGGAGAAGCCCCCACCCAGGAAATTCAGACCGCTAAGCCGGAGGGAGGGAGAGACGGAGGGAGGGAAGGGAGGAGAGAAGAAAGGGAGGGAAGGAAGGAGGAGATGAAGGAAGAGAGGGAGGGAAGAGAAAATTAGGGAAGGAGGGAAGGAAGGGGAGATGGAGGAAGGAGAAGAGAAGGGAAGAGAGAAGGGACGGAGGGAGGAAGGGAAGGAAGAAAGAAGTGGGAAGGGAAGGGAGAGAGAGAGAAGGGAGAGATGGAGAGGGAGAGGGAGGGGGAGGAAAGGGAAGTGAAGATAAAATTAAGGAAGGAGGGAAGGAAGGAGAGAAGGGGAGATGGAGGAAGAAAGAGAGGGAGGGGAAGAGAAGAGAGAAGGAAGGGAGGGAGGAAAGAAAGAAGTGTGAAGGGAAGGGAGGGAGAGATGGATAGGGGGAGGGAGGGGATTGTAAAATTAAGGAAGGAGGGAAGGAAGGGGAGATGGAGGAAGGAAGAGAGGGAGGGGAAGAGAAGAGAGAAGGGAGGGAGGGAGGAAAGAAAGAAGTGGGAAGGAAGGAGGGAAGGAAGGGAGAGATGGATAGGGAGAGGGAGGAAAAGGAGAGGGATGGGAAGATAAAATTAGGGAAGGAGGGAAGGAAGGGGAGATGAAGGAAGGAAGAGAGGGAGGGAAGAGAAGGGAAGAGAAAAGGAAGGGAGGGAGGAAGGGAAGAAAGAAAGAAGTGGGAAGGGAAGGAAAGGAAAGGGAGAGATGGAGAGAGGGAAGAGAAAATTAAGGAAGGAGGGAAGGGAGAAACAAAGGAAGGAACAAAGGAACGAAAGAAGGAAGGAGGGGGATAGAGGAAGGAAGAGAGGGAGGGAGGGAGAAGGGAAGAGGGGAGGAAGGGAGAGAGGAAAGAAAGAAATGGGAAGGGAAGGGAGAGGGGAGGGTAGATAGATCCAGGAGAGATTTCCCAAAAGCCCCGTAAAAGAGTTGCTGCCGCATTAGATTCGTTGAACATTTGTGACATTCGGCGTCAGTTTTTCTCCCAAAGGAGAAAGAAAGAAAGAAAGAAAGAAAGAAAGAAAGAAAGAAAGAAAGAAAGAAAGAAAGAAAGAAAGAAAGAAAGAAAGGAAAGAAAGGAAAGAAAGAAAAAAGAAAGGAAAGAAAGAAAGAAAAAAGAAAAGAAAGAAGGGGAAGAAAGGAAAGAAAGGAAAGGAAAGAAAAGAAGGAAGAGAGAAAGAGAGAGAGAGAGAAAAGAAAGAAAGAAAGAAAGAAAGAAAGAAAGAAAGAAAGAAAGAAAGAAAGAAAGAAAGAAAGAAAGAAAGAAAGAAAAAAAGAAACCCAGTGATTCACCTCCTCCCAGGAAGCCCATCCATTACCTGCCTGATCCTTCCCGCTGCTGCCCTCAAGGCAAGGGGAAACTTTCAGCTAATGGGGGCATGGAAATAAATAAGCTGCAATTCAGACATGGATCATTATGGGCTGCCACAAGGAGACCCACCGACCACCTCCCCCTCCTCCTGCCTTTACGAGACCCCCACCCAGGAAAATGCCACGGAGATGATGGCCAGGGAGGGGGAGGGGGAAGGATGGGTGGAAAATTATGATGGCTTCTTTTGGCGGGGGAGGGGGCGCAATTTGGGCAAAACATGTGTGTGTGTGTGTGTGTGTGTGTGTGTGTGTGTGTGTGTGTGTGAAGGTAACTGAAGCGCCAACAAGGCTGTTGGAGGGAGGAGAGAAAGGAGGAGGGGAAGGGAAGGGAAGGGTGCTTGGACTTTTGAGAGCCGAAATTCTCAACCTGAGCTACTTTGAGGTGAGTGGACTGCAACTCCCAGAATTCCCGGCTGGGGAATTCTGGGGGTTGAAGTCTGCGCATATTCAAGTTGCCAACATAGTAATCTACCTACTTACCTTCCTTCCTTCCTTCCTTCCTTCCGTCCTTCCTTCCTTTCCTTTCCTTCCTTGTCGCCCTCCTCTCTTCCTTCCTGCTCAATAGTTTTCTTTTCCTTCCTTCCTTCCTTCCTTCCTTCCTTCCTTCCTTCCTTCCTTCCTTCCTTCCTTCCTTCCTTCCTTCCTTCCTCTTTCTTTCTTTCCTTCTTTTTCTCCCTCTTCCTTCCTGCTTCAATATAGTTTTTCTTTGTTTTTCTTTCCTTCCTTCCTTCCTTCCTTTTTCTCTCCCTCTCTCCCTCCCTCTCTTCTTTCCTGTCTCAATGTTTCTTTCTCTTTTTCTTTTCTTTTTCTCCCTCTTCCTTCCTGCTTCAATATAGTTTTTCTTTGTTTTTCTTTCCTTCCTTCCTTCCTTCCCTTCCTTCCTTCCTTCCTTCCTTCCTTCCTTCCTTCCTTCCTTCCTTCCTTTCCTTCCTTCCTTTTTCTCTCCCTCTCTCCCTCCCTCTCTTCTTCCTGTCTCAATGTTTCTTTCTTTCTTTCTTTCTTTCTTTCTTTCTTTCTTTCTTTCTTTCTTTCTTTTTCTTTCTTTCTTTCTTTCTTTCTTTCTTTTTCTTTCTTTCTTTCTTTCTTTTCTTCTTTTTCTCCCTCTTCCTTCCTGCTTCAATATAGTTTTTCTTTGATTTCCTTCCTTCCTTCCTTCCTTCCTTCCTTCCTTCCTTCCTTCCTTCCTTCCTTCCTTCCTTCCTTCTTCTTTTTCTCTCCTCTCTCTCCTCCTTCTCTTCTTTCCTGTCTCAATGTTTCTTTCTTTCTTTCTCTTTCTTTCTTTTCTTCTTTTTCTCCCTCTTCCTTCCTGCTTCAATATAGTTTTTCTTTGTTTTCCTTCCCTTCCTTCCTTCCTTCCTTCCTTCCTTCCTTCCTTCCTTCCTTCCTTCCTTCCTTCCTTCCTTCCTTCCTTCCTTTTTCTCTCCCTCTCTCCCTCCCTCTCTTCTTTCCTGTCTCAATGTTTCTTTCTTTCCTTTCTTTCTCTCTCTTTATTTCTCCCCCCACCGACCATCAGTTGTTCTGCTGTGCCGGGAGATTTAGATTAGCTAGAAAGTAGGAAATCCTTGGATTTCTTGCTTTCTACCTAATCTAAAAGCAGAGCTGAATCTTCCTTAGGACTGAAGCTTCTATTTTTTAGTGCAGACTCAGGTAGCAGATTGCAGAAAGGTAGATCTCTGAGTGAATCTGTGATTCTGTGAGCAACTCAATCTGCCTGCCTGCTTTGCCTGATTTTGGGTAAAAGTTGCTTTCTTTTTAATTAGAAAAAAATATTTACATACAAGCCATGCCCAGCCAGTCACGTGACCACCAAGCCACAGCCAAAAATTAGGCCACGCCCAGAGAACTGGTTGTTAAGAAATTTGAATCCCACCCGTGCACCCAGTCTGTGAACGGGCTCAACTGGAGAATCTGGTTTATGAGACACCCGGGGGGAGGAGGAGAGGAAAAAGGGTCACAGGGGACTGTAAGTGACATAGGCCAGAGTTGACTTCATCCAGGGCAGTGGCCAGTATGTCGCCTCTAATGAATCCTTTGAAGTTTTTTGAAGTTTGGCTCAAGAATCATGATTTAATTAGGGCAACTGCTGAAATCCTGACAGCCAGGGGACTTTGAAGGTTGAGTGGAGAGAGTGTGTGTGTGTGTTTGTCTACCCAATACCATCCCAGTACCTTTCTGCTTCCCTTCTTTGGTTTTGGCCAGTGGGTCTTCTTCTGACGGATCTTGGGACAGAGCGGCCTCCTCTGCCATCTGCTGGGCGTCTGCCAAGGAACTGGACTCTGCCGGCCATTCGGCTGTACAGATGCTTTTGTCTGCAGGAAAGGAGGGAGAGGGAGAATCAGGAAACCAGCCTCTTTATGGCTGCAGGGATTTCTCACCATCTTCCTTCGTTGGAGATCCCCTGGGCACGGGAGGATGAGAGACAGCAAGATCCAAGACGTAGGACAGCAGAGTTGGAAGGGACCTCGGAGGTCTTCTAGTCCAACCTCCTGCTTGACCATTCCAGACAAAAGGTTGTCCAGTCTCTTCTTAACGACCTGAAATGAGGGAGCACTCACAACTTCTGAAGGCAATCTGTTCCATCCCTCCATCTATCTGTCTATCCCTCTAATGCATCTTCTCTCTTTCAGCTATCTATCTATATCTATCTATCTATCTATCTATCTATCTATCTATCTATCTATCTATCTATCTATCTATCTATCTATCTATCTATCTATCTATCTACCTATCTCTATCTATCTATCTATCTATCTATCTATCATCTATCTATCTATCTATCTATCTATCATCATCTTTCAAACTGTATCTATCTTTCAATATCTATCTTTCTTTCAATCTGTATCTATCATTCAATCTGTATCTCTCTATCTATCATCTATCTTTCAATCTATATATCATCTATCTTTCAATATATATCTATCTATCATCTTTCTTTCAATCTCTATCTATCTTTCAATCTGTATCTCTCTCTCTCTATCATCTATCTTTCAATCTGTATCTATCTATCATCTATCTTTCAATATCTATCTATCTATCTATCTATCTATCTATCTATCTATCTATCTATCATCTTTGTATCTATCTATCTATCTATCTATCTATCTATCTATCTATCTATCTATCTTCTATCATCTATCTATCTATCTTCTATCATCTATCTATCTTCCAATCTATATCCATCTATCAAGAACCAGAAGATGGGTGGACTTCAACTCCCAGAATTCTCCAGCAACCTCAAGAACTTAAAGAGGAATGGACTTCAACTTCCATATTTCCACAGCTTTCTCAAGAACCAGAAGAGAGCTGGACTTCAAACTCCCAGAATTCCCCAATTGCCTCAAGAACTTGAAAACAGGTGGACTTCACATCCCAGAATTCCCGCTATCTCAAGACCTGGAAGATAGCTGGACTTCAACTCCCAGAATTCCCCAGCCAGCATAACTTGAGAGCTTTAAGACTTGTGGACTTCAACTCCCAGAATTCCCGAGCTAACATGACTGGAGGAGGAACGCAGGGAGTTGAAGTCCACCAGTCTTAAAGCTGTCAAGTTTTGAAGAGCCCTGCGAGCCAAAAAAGCCCCAAGCCGGGTTGTGATGTGAAAATAAATCACAGACTTTTGTCCCTCTGTATTCTGCTGGCCAAGAGGATTGTTTTAAATTAAGATTCTGCAGGGAAACCATCCCCCGTGCAACCCCTAAGGTCAGGGGGGCCGCCCGCCTGGCTTCTGCTACGATTCGTCTGGATTAAAAAAAAAAAAAAAACGGGATGAAATTTCCTCGGCCTGTTGGGGATGTGGCTGCCATTCAAATTGATCCAATTTACAGCTCTTACCATCCTTCCTGCTCATCTCACTCCTGACGATAACCTTCACGTCTTCGGCCTGAGCGGAGAGAAGCACAAAAGCCAAGCTTCAGATTCCACAACAGGAATGGTTCCGGTCAGTTTCCCCTCCCTTCTTCAAGTTTCTTCAGCCCCATAAGCATGCGAAGCAAATAGCAAGAGCCCTTAGACTTATCTACCGCTTCATGGTGCTTTCCAGCCCTCTCTTAAGCGGTTTACAGAGTCAGCCTCTGGCTCTCCCAACAATCTGGGTCCTCATTTTACCCACCTCGGAAGGATGGAAGGCTCAGTCCACCTTGAGCCTGGTGGGATTGAACTGCTGGCAGTGGGCAGTGAGGTGTCTCTAATACTTTATTCTAACCACTGGGCCGTCAGGACCCACTCTCCCTCCTCCTTCTTCCTCCCCTTCCTTCCTTCCTTCCTTCCTTCCTTCCTCCTTCCTCACTCCTTCCTTCCTCCTCACTCTTTCCCTCTCTCCCTCCCTCTCCTTCCTTCCTTCCTTCCTTCCTTCCTTCCTTCCTTCCTTCCTTCCTTATCCTCTCCCTCCACCCTCCCTCCCCCTCCCTTCCTTCCTTCCTCCCTCCTCCCTCCCTCCTCCCTCCCTCCCTTCCTTCCTTCCTTCCTTCCTTCCTTCTTCCTTCCTTCCTTATCTCTCTCCTCCAACCCTCCCTCCCTTCCTTCCTTCCTTCCCTCCCCTCCCTCCCTCCTTCCTTCCTTCCTTCCTCTCTCTCCCTCCAACCCTCCCTCCCTCCTTCCTTCCTTCCTTCCTTCCTTATCTCTCTCCTCCCTCCCTCCCTCCCTTCCCTCCCTCCTTCCTTCCTTCCTTCCTTCCTTCCTTCTTCCCTCCTTCCTTCCTTCCTTCCTTCCTTCCTTCCTTCCTCCTCTTTCCTCCCTCCTCCCCCCTTCCTTCCTCCCTTCCTTTCTTCCCTCCCTCCCTCCCACTTCCTTCCTTCTTCTTCCTTCTTTCCTTCCTTCCTCAGCACTTATCAATAGCACTTATATAACGCTTCACAGCGCTTTCCAGCCCTCTCTAAGCAATTGACAAAGTCAGCCTTTTGCCTCCAACAATTGGGGTCCTCATTTTACCCACCTCAGAAGGATGGAAGGGGGAGGGAGGGAGGGAGGATGGATTTCTCCACCACTCAAGATCAAAAGGACCACGAGCCACCATTTTCCAGAGTTTTCCAAATATCTGACCCCTTAAGGAACCTGTCATTTCCCCAGAGCGGTGGCTCCTGTCAGCTGTCCATCCTTCATCCCGGTTAAGCGGCTGACAGACGGACAAATTCTGCAGGATTATATCTCAACCTCCCAGCTTGACAGCCTTGAGTTTCTCACTGAACCGCTGCCGGTGATCCTCGATTTACAACCGTTTGTTGAGCGCCCACGTAAAATCACAACCACACCAAAAAAAAAAAAAAAGAGCAACCCACCCCCTGCGGCTGTTTTTCACACTTACGACCGTGCCAAGCGTCCCCCTACGGTCGCATAATCAAAAACTGAGACACAACTGAGTCATATTTATGACGGTTGCAGCGTCATGGGATCACCTGAAAAAAAAACCTCCCCTTTTTGCTGCCTTGCGATGAGCAACGTTGAATGGGGGCATCCGGATTCACTTAGTGACCGCCTGGTTCATTTCCACAACTCGCATCGATTCGCTTGAACAACCGGGTCGGGAAAGTTGACAGATTTGGCAGGCGGCTCGTTTAGCAACCGCTTTGCTCGCCGGTGGGAACGCTGGTTCCAGTTGTGGTCGTAAGTCAAGGACTACCGGTAATCTGAAAGAGGGCAACCTGGAGGTGCCATCACTTACCGAAATTCCAGGTTCTCCTTTTTCTCCCTTCTGGCCAGCGAGGCCTTCTTCTCCCTGTGAAAAAAGATGCCAGTAGTAGCCAAAGATGCCGCACCATCGGATTGGCCCTGCCGGAGATTCAGGACCTCAACCCAAAAGACCAAATCTTTTATGATGAGAGCTTGAATGAGAAGCTCCTCCTAGAACAAAAGTCTCCATCTTGATAGCTTTAAGACTTGTGGGCTTCAACTCCCAGAATCCCCCAACCGACATGCTTTGACATGGGTGGACTTCAACTCCCAGAATCCCCCAGCCAGCAGGCTTTGAGATGGGTGGATTTCAACTCCCAGAATCCCCCAATCGGCATGCTTTGAGATGGGTGGACTTCCACAGAATTCACCAGCCAGCATACTTTAAGATGGGTGGACTTCCACTCCCAGAATTCCCCAACCGGCATGCTTTGAGATGGGTGAACCTCAACTCCCAGAATCCTCTAGGAAGCATGCTTTGAGATGGGTGGACTTCAACACCCAGAATTCCCCAGCCAGCATACTTTAAGATGGGTGGACTTCCACTCCCAAGCATACTTCCCCTCCCAACCCGGCATGCTTTGAGATGGGTGAATCTCAACTCCCAGAATCCTCTAGGAAGCATGCTTTGAGATGGGTGGACTTCCACTCCCAGAATCCCCTAGGCAGCAGGCTTTGAGGTGGATAGACTTCAACTCCCAACAGAAGGAAGACCCACCTGGCCCAGAGATGTACAACCGGTAGGAGTACACAGGGCTGGGCTTCAAAAAATTTAACTGGTTCTCTGCCTGGTTGCTGGGTGGGCGTGGCCATGGTGGGTGTGGCCTAGTCGGCCTCCTGCACCATGGCGGGAGGGGTGCTTTTGCCCTCCCTGGGCTCTGGTGGCTTTCCTTGAGCCTCTGGGAAGGTGAAAACAGCCTCCCCAGGCTCCGGAGGCTCTCTCGAGGCTGGTTTCTGGCCTTCTGGAGCCTCCAGGAAACCTGTTTTTCATCCTCCTTGGGCTCCAGCTCTGTGGAGGCCGGAAACAGGCCCATTTCTGGCTTTCCAGAACTTCCGGGAGGCCTGTTTTCCATTCTGCCCGGGCTCCGGAGGCTTTCCTCGAGCCTCTGGGAAGCCTGTTTCCCTCCACTCCGGACTCCGGAGGGTCTCTGGAGGCTGGAAACGGGCCCATTTCTGCATTCCTAAACTTCTGGGAGCCCCATTTCCCCTCTCCCCAGGTTCCGAAGGCCCTCTGGAGGCCGGAAACGGGCACGTTTTCAGCCTTCCAGGAGCCTCTGGGAGGCCTATTTTTCACCCTCCCTGAGCTCTGGAGGCTCTGTGGAGGCTGGAAACAGGCTCGATTCTGCCTTTCCTAAACTTCTGGGAGGCCCATTTTTCACCCTCCCCAGGCTCTGGAGGCTTTTCCTTGAGCCTCTGAGAGGCACATTTTCCCCCTCAGGTCCGAAGGCCCTCTGGAGGCCGGAAACGGGCACATTTCCAGCCTTCCGGACCCTCAGGGAGGCCTGTTTTCACCTTCCCCAGGCTCTGGAGGCTCTGTGGATACCAGAAATGGGCCCATTTCTGGCTTTCCAGAACTTCTGGGAGACCCATTTTCCATCCTGCCCGGGCTCCGAAGGTTTTCCATGAGCCTCTGGGAGGCCCATTTCACCCCTCCTCGGGCTCCGGAGACTCTGTGGAAGCCAGAAAAAGGCCCGTTTTTCCATTCTGCCTGGGCTCCAGAGGCTTTCCTCGAACCTCTGGGAGGCCTGTTTCCCTCCTCCCCGGGCTCCAGAGGTTCTGTGGAGGTTGGAAACAGGCCCATTTCCGGCCTCCCGGAGCCACCAGGAGACCCGTGTGGAGACTCCTGGGAGGGGCAAGCTGGGCGGGGCCAGCCAGTCATTGCAACGACCAGTTCGGCGAACCAGATGTAAAATTAGCAGCCGGTTCACTTGAACCGGTGCGAACCGGTAGCAGCCCACTTTGGGGACTACAGAAAAGGACCTTCTAGGGATCTAGGGGATGGCCTCTTCTCTATGGAACATCTTTCCCCCAGAAATACAGACTTCAGGATTTCAGATTTTCACATCTACTCTCTTGACGATCAAATCCTCACCATTCCTCCTTTCTTGCCAGGAGTCCCTGGGCGTCCCCGGAGGCAGAGCGAGGATTTTCCTCTTCTTCCTCTTTCGCCCTGAAAGCAGAAAGGAAGACTTTGTTGAAATACAACATGTCACTTACGTCATTATCCCCTTGTTAATTATTTCTTTGGTATGCCGCCTTTGTTTTTGCAAATCATTCCAACACGTTTTCCTCCTCTTATTCCCAGAACAACAATAACAACACCGTGAGGTGGATTTGGCTTAGAGAAGGGTGGACAGGCCCAAAGTTA
Source organism: Notechis scutatus (assembly GCF_049901735.1). Taxonomy (NCBI): domain Eukaryota; kingdom Metazoa; phylum Chordata; class Lepidosauria; order Squamata; family Elapidae; genus Notechis; species Notechis scutatus. The sequence continues at coordinate 79,781,540 of NC_142014.1, read as the reverse complement.
CCCAGCCGACTTTCATGCCCAAGGCGAAACTAGAACTCACCGTCTCCTGGAGATTGGCCCAGAATCACCCAGCTGGCTTTCATGCCTAAGGTGAAACTAGAACTCACAGTCTCCTGGTGATTGGCCCAAAGTCACCCAGTTGGCTTTCATGCCTAAGGTGAAACTAGAACTCACCGTCTCCTGGTGATTGGCCCAAAATCACCCTGCCGGCTTTCATGCCTAAGGTGAAACTAGAACTCACAGTCTCCTGGTGATTGGCCCAAAGTCACCCAGTTGGCTTTCATGCCTAAGGTCACCCAGCCCAGAATCACCAGCTGGCTTTCATGCCGAAGGTGAAACTAGAACTCACCGTCTCCTGGTGATTGGCCCAAAGTCACCCAGCCGGCTTTCATGCCTAAGGTGAAACTAGAACTCACCGTCTCCTGGAGATTGGCCCAGAATCACCCAGCTGGCTTTCATGCCTAAGGTGAAACTAGAACTCACCGTCTCCTGGTGATTGGCCCAAAGTCACCCAGTTGGCTTTCATGCCTAAGGTGAAACTAGAACTCACCGTCTCCTGGTCATTGGCCCAAAATCACCCAGCCGGCTTTCATGCCTAAGGTGAAACAAGAACTCACCGTCTCCTGGTGATTGGCCCAAAGTCACCCAGTTGGCTTTCATGCCTAAGGTGAAACTAGAACTCACAGTCTCCTGGTGATTGGCCCAAAGTCACCCAGTTGGCTTTCATGCCTAAGGTGAAACTAGAACTCACCGTCTCCTGGTGATTGGCCCAAAGTCACCCAGCCGGCTTTCATGCCTAAGGTGAAACTAGAACTCACCGTCTCCTGGTGATTGACCCAAAGTCACCCAGCTGGCTTTCATGCCTAAGGTGAAACTAGAACTCACAGTCTCCTGGTGATTGGCCCAAAGTCACCCAGTTGGCTTTCATGCCTAAGGTGAAACTAGAACTCACCGTCTCCTGGTGATTGGCCCAAAATCACCCAGCCGGCTTTCATGCCTAAGGTGAAACTAGAACTCACCGTCTCCTGGTGATTGGCCCAAAGTCACCCAGCCGGCTTTCATGCCTAAGGTGAAACTAGAACTCACAGTCTCCTGGTGATTGGCCCAAAGTCACCCAGCCGACTTTCATACCTAAGATGAAACTAGAACTCACCATCTCCTAGCGATTGGCCCAAAGTCACCCAGCCGGCTTTCATGCCTAAGGTGAAACTAGAACTCACAGTCTCCTGGTGACTGGCCCAAAATCACCCAGCCGGCTTTCATGCCTAAGGTGAAACTAGAACTCACCGTCTCCTGGTGATTGGCCCAAAGTCACCCAGCCGGCTTTCATGCCTAAGGTGAAACTAGAACTCACCGTCTCCTGGTGATTGGCCCAAAATCACCCAGCCGGCTTTCGTGCCTAAGGTGAAACTAGAACTCACAGTCTCCTGGTGATTGGCCCAAAATCACCCAGCCGACTTTCATGCCTAAGGTGAAACTAGAACTCACCGTCTCCTGGTGATTGGCCCAAAATCACCCAGCCGACTTTCAAGGTGAAACTAGAACTCACCGTCTCCTGGAGATTGGCCCAGAATCACCCAGCCGACTTTCATGCCGAAGGTGAAACTAGAACTCACCGTCTCCTGGTGATTGGCCCAAAATCACCCAGCCGGCTTTCGTGCCTAAGGTGAAATTAGAACTCACCGTCTCCTGGTGATTGGCCCAAAGTCACCCAGCTGGCTTTCCTGCCGGCTGGCTGGGGAATTCTGGGAGTTGAAGTCCACCCTTCTTAAAGTTACAGAGTTTGGGAAACATTGATTTAATGGGGAAATGGAGAAAGTAGTGTAAAAAGTTTGGCCTAAGCTGAAAAAAAACCCTGCTTCCTCCCCCCCACCTCTTTCTCATTCTAAAGTGCAGGAGATGAATAATGGATTGAAACGAAAGGCTAAATTTAAATTCCAGTTGGCTGTTCAGAAAAAGAAAAAAATTCCCAAGAGTAAATGCACTTTAATAAATGGAACGAAGATTGCAGAGAGGCGACAAAGTTTAGAAATTTAGAAATCTTGAAAAAAAAAGAAAAAGATGCTAGAGTTTGATTCATTCGCTTTAAAGGGGTCACATTTAATAGTTTTAAGTTTGTTTTATAAATTCGTGATGCCGGCGGAGAAATTTAGTTCGGCCCGGGACATAAAGTTAGAAACAGCTGCATGAAAAAAAAGACAAATGCATACAGAGAGTAGTGAATGTGTCCCTCTGCAGGTAGTCCTTGACTTACGATGGTTCATTTAGTGACCGTTGGAAGTTACAATGGCCCGGAAAACACACTTAGGACCGTTTTTCACACTTAAGACCGTTATAGCCTCCCCGTGGTCACGTGATCAAAATTGAGAAGCTTGGCAACTGTGCGATGACCCAGGGTGTGACACAAAAATAATTAAGTCACAAAAATAGAAGAAAGTCCCTTTAATGCCTCCAACTTGGCCCCAATGTCCAATTATCCTCGGCTGGATATCAAACACTTAAAGAAAACAGGCCACATCCAAAGTAAAGTTAATTTGAAATTAAAAAAACCAACGCAAACCATACTGAAGGAATTACTACGGCAGGCAAGGATGATTAATTGCAGACTTCTACCAGATAACACAGCAACCACAGTTGGGAGGAAGCCAAAACGCAGAAAAGAATAATGCATGCTTTACTTCCAGCACCTTTGCCATGTGCAGTTTGTCCTTTTAAACAGTCCTCCCAGCTGCAGCCCATGAAGGGGATCAGGGCCCCTTCCTCCCCCATAGACCATGCCACTCACGTTTCTCCCTTATCTGATCCTCCCTGCGTGCCCTAGGATGAAGAGGGGATGGGCCTGGGTCTTCCTCTGAATGCCCATTCAGCCTGTGACCTTCCCCAGTTTCTTCCACAACCACCAGAGCCACACCCCCACTCCCTGTCAGGCATCTCTCCCACTGAGTCAGTCTCCAACAGGAGCATGGCAGCTTCAGCAGCTGCCGCACAGCACTCTGCTGTGCCACACAAAGCAGCTGTGCTTCAAAAGCAAAGGATAAAGGTGGGTACAGGAGCCCAGGCGGGTGGGTGGGCCCAAGAGCAGAGCGGCAGAGAGAACCAGTTTGGTTTCTGCTGCTCATCGCCACTACCGGCTCGGCCAAACCGGGCTGTGAATCGGTAGAATACCACCACTGGTTAGGCAAATACCTGGCAAGCAATCAATCTTCATTACTTTGCATGAGAGAACTACAGTGGAGATAGAACACGAGGAGAGGAGGATATGCCCTCTCATGGCCTCCTTTATATAGACAGCTTCTTAAAGGGGCAATACCTCTGCTGACCCATCCTCAGTCTTAAAGCGGCAATAACTCTGCGGTCTCACCCTCATTGCATCAGCTTTTACAGCAGCCTTACAACAGCTGGTCAGCTATGAAATCTTCAATATCTTAACAAGCTGCATTCACTGAATGACGATGTTTCCTAAGTTCAGAATTGCAGGGATTCACTTAACCAATGTTGCAAGAATAGCGATAAAATGAGGCAAAACTCACTTAATGAATGTCTCCCTTAGCAACAGAAAGTTGGGGCTCGATTACGGTCGTAAGTTGAAGACCACCTGTACCGATGGGGGGCTAACAAGAATTGCATTGCAGAAAATTCCAACTCCCAACTTCCTTCTTACCTGCGATCCTGGATCACCTGGTGGGCCTTGGTCCCCTGGTGGCCCGGGGACGCCCGCCTTTCCAGGTAGGCCCAATTGTCCCTTGAAGCCAGCCAAGCCAGGCACCCCTTTAGCACCCTGAAAATTCCCACAGAGAAATAATAATGGTGTTGGAATGAACATTTTTAAAAATATCAGTTGTTGTTTTTTTTGGTCAAGATGAAGATTTTTTTTTTCTCCGTTGTTCCCGGGAATGAGACTGGGTCAACATTCCAGAAGTACAGATTTTGGTGGGACGTTAGGATGGTTTTTTGGTTTTTGGCATGGGATGCGGTGGCTCCGTGGCCAACGGAGCCACATTCCCACTTCCTGTCAGCTGTTGGTCTTCCTCCTCTGACGCAGACTCTTGACGGGGGCATGATAGTAACTTTCCCCTAGGAGGAGGGAGGGAATGGGGATTTTGTAGTATATCCTTCCCTTGCTACGCCCACCAAGCCATGCCCACAGAACCGGTAGTAAACAAAATTTTTTGAATCCTTTCTCTGCAGAGAAAGCTCACCTCGAACAAACCATTATTGGAGAAAAGGTGACGTCCCCAGAGCAAACGAGGATCCGGATAATATTGTTTCTTTTATTTTTCTTATATGTCTCCATGTATTCATAACTATGTTTTTACTTATACCTATTATCTTGTAAGCAATGGACAAACCAAATAAAATAAAATAAAAAAATAAAAATAATAAAATAAAATAACCTTGTTTGCAAGGGCTTGTTTATTTTTTGTTGTTAAGTTTTATTCATTTTATTAATAGGGGTTGATGGATGTCCTACCACGCACTGACCTTTACTAAGATGATGTCTGCAGAGCTCACCTTTTCTCCTTTCTGTCCGAAAATGCCCTTTCGACCATCGTGGCCGGACAAACCACGCTCGCCCTAAGCAAAGCGCAAAAGTCACGGTCAGCTTGAGAGAACAGAGTAGAATTCTCATAAAAAGGAGTTAAATAATGAACAATATAAATTGATATGGATTTATGAATGAATATTAGAATTGTATAATTGGTTAAGCATTGCAAATACGACTATTAATATAGTACGTACAAAAAATAAATAAATACTTTATTGGGTTTTTTTCATTTTACATATCTCTATTACTTAATAAACAGTACTGTGACATTTTATATACATATTCATATCCTGATACAAACTATACATATTATTACTATACCTTCTATATCTATTACATACATTTTCTTTTCTTATTTCTATGGTCAATCCTATGACACAATTTCTTCCATATTGCATAGTATTCTGAATCTACTTTTCCTTTTAGTTCCATGGTCAATTTATCCATTTCTACGCACTCCATTTTTCTTAAAATTGCTAAACCTTCGGATGGTGTGCAATCTTTCTTCCAAGTGATGTTAAGAATATAGAGATTGACATAAAAATAACATATGGTTAAGATTGAATAAGTAAGATTGATAATTTAATAGTATAAAAGTACTAATACCAAATTAGATAAGAATCTCAACAGTGCTAAATATGAACAAAAACATATTTGTTTTAAAATGTAAAACACTCTGGAACCACATTGTTCACACAACGATATGTTTGTTGAAACAAAAAATAAAAAAACGTATTTACAAAGGAATAGAATAGAATTCTTTATTGGCCAAGGGTGACTGGACACACAAGGAATTTGTCTTGATGGAGTAAAATAAAAATAAAACTCCTGAAAGCAAGTCCCCAAACTGGATTTTTTAAAAAATAATTATTTTTATTTTTTCTTAGTTTTTTACAAACATATCAGCGTGTGAACAAGGTGGCACCGGAGTGTCTTACATTTTAAAACAAATATGATAATATTCTTTTATATTTAATACAGTTGACAATCTTATAACATTTAACATTAATACACATATTTTGTTAAATTATAATCTTTCATTCTTTGGTTATTCCCCATTTCAATATCTTTATTTTTGTGTCATGTTCTAAATATCCCTCTTTTAACTGTGAATAAAATATTATTAATCGTATTTGTAGTGTTTAACAGACTTAGGTAATTCTAACAATAATTCACCAATTTATATTAAGTTATAATCTTCCATTATTTATCTCCTTTCTGATTTTTAATTATGCCGCTGTTATATATATTTTAAAAATATCCCTTTTCTAATCACATTTTACAACTTATTTATTCAAATAAAATAGTATTCATCCTATTTATGTTTAACATGTTATATAATTCTAATAATAGTACAGGTGTTTTTATTCAATTATAATCTTTCATTATTATCTTATTCATATTCCAAACTGGATTTAAGGGCTACACTTCCAAATGCAGTTAACAACCGTTGCAAGTTACAACAGCACTGGAAAAAAAGTTACTTATGACCGTTTTTCACACTTACGACCATTACGTGGTCACGTAATCAAAATTTGGACACTTGGCAAGTGGCTAATATTTATGATGGTCGCATCTCCTTCAGCGACCTTTCCACCGGCAAGGTCCATGGGGAAGCCAGATTCACTTAACAACTCCGTCACTAACTGAACAACTTCAGTGATTCGCTTAACCAACGAGGCAAAATTCACTTAACAACAGTCTCGTTTCATGAGGGAAATTTGTAGTCGTAAGTCGAGGACTAAAACCGGTACCACGAGATGGAACATCGCAAGATTCGTTTTTCTCGCCATGCGTGCATGAATCTATAGATCTGAACTAGACTGGGCTGTTTTTTCTGTGTCATACAATATATGTGGGTATATAGATAATTTTGTCTTTATTTATTTATTTTGTCATGTTTATGTAGTGTGTATTGGAGGTGGTGACCCTTTGAGAGCTGTCTGCAACAAAATTTCATTTTAATGTATGCCAATTAACGTATGTTCAGAATGACAATAAAGTTATTATTCTATTCTATTTTTATTTCTATATTCTATTCTATTCTATTCTATTCCTATTCTATTCTATTCTATTCTATTCTATTCTATTCCATTCTATTCTATTCTATTCTATTCTATTCTTATTCCTATATTCTATTCTATTCTTATTCCTATATTCTATTCTTATTCCTATATTCTATTCTTCTATATTCGATTCTCATTTCTATATTCTATTCTATTCTATTCTATTCCTATTCTATTCTATTCTTATTCCTATATTCTATTCTATTCTTATTCCTGTATTCTATTCTTATTTCTATATTCCATTCTATTCTATTCTATTCTATTCTATTCTATTCTATTCTATTCTATTCTGTTCTATTCTATTCTATTCTATTCTATTCTATTCCTATTCTATTCTTATTCCTATATTCTATTCTTATTCCTATATTCTATTCTTATTCCTATATTCTATTCTTCTATATTCGATTCTTATTTCTATATTCTATTCTATTCTTTTTCTATATTCTATTCTATGCTATTCTTATTTCTATATTCTATTTTAATTTCTATATTCGATTCTCATCTCTATATTCTATTCTATTCTTATTCTATTCGTTCACATCTCTTCTAGTGCTGGTTGGGGAATTCTGGGAGCTGAAGTCCGCCTATCTTAAAGCACCTTAAAAAGATTCTGCATTTTACCTTTGATCCCTGGATTCCTTCTGCACCTGGGATTCCTGGTTTGCCAGTGATGCCACCTTCCCCCTGTACACCGAGGGGGATACAGATAATTTATTTAAGCCCAATTTCCATGAAAACATGGGCCCAATGCCCCTATTTTTCCCCCTGGGATTATACAGCTGCCCCCTGCAACTATTGGAACAAACTGAAAACTGCCATGCTTGAGATGCATAGGTCACATTACGCAAAGCATAGAAAAAGATGAAGTAGCAAGTGAGGGAGGGTGGAAGGAAGGAAGGGAGGGAGGGAAGGAGAAAGGGATGAAGGGAGAAAAGAGAGAGGAAGGAGGGAAGTGAATGAAAGAAGGAGAAAAGGGAGGGAGGGAGGGGGAAAGAGAGGAAGAATGAAGAAAGAGAGGAAGGAAGAGAGGGAGAGGGGAAAGAGAGGGAGGAAGGGAGAAGGAAGGAGAAAGGAAGGGAAGGAAAGGAGAAAAGGCAGGAATGGAGGAAGGGAGAGAAGAAGGGAGGGAGGGAGAAAGGAAAAAAGGATTAAAGGGGGAGAGGAGGAAGAGAGAGGAAGGGTGGGAGGAGGAAGGAGGAAGGAAGGTAGAGGAAGACTTTTCGTTATACAATTTGGGATTATTATTATTATTTTGTAATTTAATCAGGGAAGGACAAGAGGGTGCTTACCTTCAATCCATTGGATCCGGGAGACCCCATCTTTCCTTGCAAGCCGCGTAAACCCTGAGGATAAAGACGGTAAGAATCCTCACCTTATGACCGCAATGGAGCCAAAATATTTCTGTGGCTAAGCGAGACATTTGCTAAGTGAGTTTTGCCCCCTATTACGACCTTTCTTGCCTCTGTTGTTTTGTTTTGTTTTCATGTTTTTTTAAAATTTTATAACATATAAAAATTTCATTTCTGGATAAATAGTGTGCTGTCTGGGTACATATATTCTTAGGAAATAATGAACATGTCAGGGTTCCGGCAGTTACTCCAATTAAATCATAAGCCTTGAGCCACACTCCCAAAAACTAAAGAGGATTTATTTGAAGTTAACATTCTACTTCCGGCACTAACCTGGGCGTAGCCAACCCTGAGATACGTAATTCACTGTCACCCTTGATCCTGCTTTCCCCCCCAACCTCTCTGGGTGCATCATCCAACGAGTCATCACTCATGCTCTCCAATTAGATTTTTGTGCAAAAGCTTTAGTCATCTAATCAGTCTTTGAAGAAAATATGAGTGGAATGTACTTTCGATTCCACACTGCTGCCTGCTCTTTGAAACTCCCACACCCCCCACTTCATTCTGTTGTCAACTATAAAACGTGTATACAAAATGTTCTATGAGTTGACAGAACAAAGTGTTTACAACAGTTTTCATTACATTGGTATTAGTTCAATAAAAATAAAAGTAAAAGTAAAAGTAAAAGTAGTAATAATAATAATAATAATAATAATAATAATAATAATAATAATAATAATAATAATAATAATAGAAAAAACATGAGGCTCATTTGCCTCTGTTGTTAAGCGAGTCACTGCACTTGATGAGTTAGCAACCCAGTTGTTAAGTGAATCTGTCTTCCCCCATGGATTTTGGCTTGAAATAGAAGGTTGCAAAAGGGAATTGCTTGACCCCAGGATGTTGCAAACATCGTAGATATGAACCAGATGCCAAGAATATTGATCCACACGATCTTGGGGCATGCTGCAAAGGTCATAAGTGGCCAGGTTTGAGAAACTCCAGATTAAAAACCTTGTATCATGTCCCTGTTGGAATCTGATTCCAAGGGGGAGGTTCAGCAGCTGACAGTGGGTGGGAGTGTGGCTCCTGAGGAAACTGGGGAAGGGCAAAGTCCGGCTGGGCAGAACAGGGGAGAGGTAGAACAAGGGAGAGGGAATTCAGAGGAAGACCCAGGCCCACCCCCTCTTCATCCTAGGGCACGCAGGGAGGAACGGAGAAGGGAGCAACATGAATTGCGTGGCTTACGGGGGAGGAAAGGGCCCTGATTCCCTTCATTAGCTGCAGCTAGGACACAGTGTTTAAAAAGGGAGATTGCACACAGCACCTTACTGGAAGCAAAGCGTGCATTATCTTTGTTTGTCAAGTCTTATTCGGATTCTGGCATCCTCCCAACTGTGTGTGTTTCGTTATCTTTTGAAGCCTGCAATTCCTTATCCTGCCCTGTCTAGTTAATTGCTGCAGCTAGTGGTTTGTGTTGGTTTTTATTTATAATTTAGATGTACTTTGGGTTCGGACTGAATTTCTTCCCTTTAAAAACTGAGTTTTTTCTCCAGCCGATGATAACTGGACATTGGGTGCCAAGTTGGAGGAATTAAAGGGACTTTACCTACTTTTGTGAGTTTGTTGCTTTTGTGCCACGCCCCTTTGGGTCATCACACCTTGCTTTAAAACACAAGTTACCTTTGAACCTTTCCGACCGGTGTCCCCAGCCATTCCAGGAAGTCCTTTTTCACCCTAAAAAAGACAGAATCAACACAATTCACTTGGGTGGAAGAAAAACAGCAAAACTCACATACAAACTCCCCTCCCTGACCCTCCCACCCCCCACCCCAAATAAAATTTTTGAGGCGCATAATAAAATTTGTTCCATTGCTAAATCTGGCTAATGTCCGGTTTGCTTCTAATGGGTACTTTTTAAATTTGGGGTTGTGTGAATTTTCAGTGGAAGATTGTTTAGCTTCTGGTATTGGTAAGATCTAACCCCAGTGTCAATTGAAGCTGTGTATTAAGTGGGGTGGGGGCCCATTTAGCGTCAGCCCCTTACATCAAGCCTTACCGATTGCAAGCTCAGAGAGCACCAAGGACCCCAGAATAGTAGTAATTGTTATTGTTATTGTTATTGTTATTGTTATTGTTGTTGTTGCTCCTCTTCTTCTTCTTCTTCTTCTTCTTCTTCTTCTTCTTCTTCTTCTTCTTCTTCTTCCTCTTCCTCTTCCTCTCTTCCTCCTCTTCTCCCCTGCAAGTCCCACTCCCTTCTAGCACTGATGATGCTACCTAGTTTGTTAATGAAATGCCTGCAAGAAAAACAATCACGCTCAGAGAGCACCAAGGATCCCAGTTGTCCTAAAAATCCTTACCGGATCTCCTTTTTGCCCCTGTAGGCCTCGATCTCCTTTTTCCCCTTTCGCTCCATTCCTCCCATTCAGACCCGCAGTTCCCTGTAAAAAGTCAATTTGATTTGAAGATAGATATAGATAGATAGATAGATAGATAGATAGATAGATAGATAGATAGATAGATAGATAGAAATAGATACTGAGAGAGAGCGAGACAGAGAGACAGATGGATACCGGATAGATAGATAGATAGATAGATAGATAGATAGATAGATAGATAGATAGATAGATAGATAGATAGATAGATAGATAGATAGATAGATAGACAGACAGATGGATAGACATGGATAGATAGATAGATAGATAGATAGATAGATAGATAGATAGATAGATAGACAGACAGACAGACAGATAGATAGATATT